>NC_089583.1:87355046-87560831 GCF_019320115.1 Miscanthus floridulus
GCTGGCTTTAAACCGGCCGGCTGGCCGGTTCCGCCCCTCACGAAATCACTGTTCACATCCTGCCAGAACAATGTTTTTCTCTCACAACAATCAGCCGGAACAGTATTTTTCAGTCCTGCCAAACATGCCCTCAGCCAACAGTACTTTCAGACATGGCTTATCAGCCAAGCGAACAGATCTGCAAACATTTTAGGGCCCAAGCTGCCTCTCCAACCCTACTACAAAGATTTCGACCTCTTTGCCGTGCACTTTCCCACGATTACATGACTGGATGATCCGATCAACCTTTCCCTCTCGGAGGTCGTGCTCGCTTCGTGCCAAATCCGCCTTGTCCTGTGCGCCTAGTTTGAGTGAGTGGCTCGGTGCTGGGCTGCTGGCGTGTTGCGGTGCTGCACAGCGCCACAGCCACGGGGCACTGTGTTCAGGTGTCGACAAGCCACAAGCAGACACCACGGCCAGTTATCTTTGGAAAAGCTCCAAGAGGACGGGATAATCCACGCACAAAGCCTTGAAAATGTGCACAAATCAGGACGTAGCTGATGCGGGTCCATTCATGGTTAGTACTACTGCACAAGCAGCGCCTGTTTTGTGATTGTTATGCGGTGCAGCAGCAGCAGCTAGCTCGACAATCTATAGTGCAAATCTCTGGCTCTGCCAAAACCTGATGAACTGCGGTCGGTCATGACTCATGAGAGAACTCTCAGAGCTCAGCGTTTCTGCATCAGTGGACCATCCATTCTTATCGCTCTGCTGTACTCCAAAATCTTTTGTCTCCTTCATGAATCATAAGCGCAGCAAAATCGATATTTCTGAGACGCTGACACTGCCATTAGCCTTAAGCACCGTTGTTGTTTATGCTTGGCGAGTAGTCATGGTCTCATGGATCCCATTTTGAGATGCAGAATCGATTGCCGTGCTTGTTTAATTAACGTCTTCCCGCCCGCAGGAAGCTGATCGGCGCGCGGTTCTTCAACAAGGGGTACCTGGCGACGGTCGGGCAGCAGCAGCAGCAGCAGGTGAGCCCGGCGAGCACGCGGGACACGGACGGGCACGGCACGCACACGCTGTCCACGGCGGCGGGGCGGTTCGTCCCGGGCGCCAACCTCTTCGGGTACGGCAACGGCACGGCCAAGGGCGGGGCCCCCGGGGCGCACGCCGCGGCCTACAAGGTGTGCTGGCGCCCCGTGAACGGCAGCGAGTGCTTCGACGCCGACATCATCGCGGCGTTCGACGCGGCCATCCACGACGGGGTGCACGTGCTCTCTGTCTCACTGGGAGGCTCCCCCGCGGACTACTTCCGCGACGGCGTGGCCATCGGGTCCTTCCACGCGGCCAGGCACGGCGTCACCGTCGTCTGCTCGGCCGGCAACTCGGGGCCCGCCGCCGGCACCGTGTCCAACACCGCGCCGTGGCTGCTCACCGTGGGCGCCAGCACCATGGACAGGGAGTTCCCCGCGTACCTGGTCCTCGACAACAACAAGCGGATCAAAGTCAGTAACAGCTAGTACTTATTAGTAGCTCAATTTATCTTTCAGACTTGTATGGCTTCAACACTTATATCTGACAAAAATGCAAACTTTTATCTTGGCAGGGACAAAGTCTCTCGCCAAACCGGCTTTCTGGCAACAAGCACTACCAGCTGATCAGCTCGGAACAAGCAAAGGGAGCCAATGCAACAGTAACGCAAGCGTAAGCATGCTTGAGCCTCCAGACTGAAACCATTTTCAGATGGCTGAACTGAGATCATCTGAAAATGCACCTATTTTTTTTTTCTGCAGGAAATTGTGCATTAAGGGATCACTGGACAAGGCGAAGGTCAAAGGGAAGATCGTCGTGTGCAGCCGTGGGAAGAACGCGCGAGTAGAGAAAGGTGAGGCCGTTCACCGGGCTGGCGGAGCTGCCATGGTGCTGGCGAACGATGAGGCTAGCGGGAACGAGATGATTGCCGACGCACACGTTCTCCCTGCCACGCACATCACCTATACTGATGGAGTCAAGCTTTTGGCCTACCTCAACTCTAAAAGGTTTGGTTTGTTTATTTTACTTTTATTTGCACTCTAACACAACTGGCCTATTAGCTCAGTTGGTTAGAGCGTCGTGCTAATAACGCGAAGGTCGCAGGTTCGAGACCTGCATGGGCCAAACATTTTTTATAACACCTTTTTTTTTTTTGTACCTGAGGCTCTTTTTTTAATTTTTTAATAGCCCATTTATCCATTTCGGCCTAAAATGCCTGAGCTCCCTCGTCCTGACGTGCAGGTCGGCATCCGGGTACATCACCGTCCCGTACACCGCGCTGGACACGAAGCCGGCACCGTTCATGGCCGCCTTCTCGTCGCAGGGGCCCAACACCGTCACGCCTCAGATCCTCAAGGTACAAACATTATTTTCCGAGTGATCAATCGCCAAACGCTACATCTGCAGCTTCCCTCCGATCCTAACTGTACCTGCACGGCTGCACGTTTTCTTGCCGGCAGCCTGACATCACCGCGCCGGGGGTCAGCATCCTGGCGGCGTTCACCGGGCAGGTGGGGCCGACCGGGCTCGCCTTCGACGACCGCCGCGTCCTCTTCAACGCCGAGTCCGGTACCTCCATGTCGTGCCCGCACGTCGCCGGCATCGCCGGACTCCTCAAGGCTCTCCACCCTGACTGGAGCCCTGCCGCGATCAAGTCGGCGATCATGACAACCGGTACGTACACGGTGCCAGCGCAAGCGCACTGCACACTGCCACGTGCAAACTCCCTTCTAAATTGTTGCTTCATGCATGTCTTGCCAGCCAGGGTGCGGGACAACATGAGGAAGCCGATGAGCAACTCGTCCTTCCTCCGCGCGACGCCGTTCGGCTACGGCGCGGGCCACGTGCAGCCCAACCGCGCCGCGGACCCGGGCCTCGTCTACGACGCCAAAGCCACGGACTACCTCGGCTTCTTCTGTGCGCTGGGCTACAACTCCTCGGTGATCGCCACGTTCATGGCCGGCGCCGGCGACGGCCACGCGGCGCACGCCTGCCCGCCCCGGGCCCCGAGGCCGGAGGACCTCAACTACCCGTCGGTCGCGGTGCCGCACCTGTCCCCCACCGGCGCCGCGCACACCGTCACGAGGAGGGTGAGGAACGTCGGCCCCGGCTCCGCCGCGTACGACGCGAGGGTCCACGCGCCGCGTGGCGTGGCGGTGGACGTGCGGCCGAGGCGGCTCGAGTTCGCCGCGGCGGGGGAGGAGAAGCAGTTCACCGTCACGTTCAGGGCCAGGGAAGGGTTCTTCCTGCCGGGGGAGTACGTGTTCGGGCGGCTGGTGTGGTCGGACGGACGCGGCAGGCACCGCGTGAGGAGCCCCCTGGTGGTGAGGGTCGTGGACAGCAAGAAGAAGCCCATTTCCACAGCTTGACGAACTCTGTTAGGATCTCAATCTTATGCATGGTGATGAGCAATGAGGCCTGGCCAAAGAAGGTTTGGCTCTTGAACAATATAACGATATACTGACAACGGATCTGCAGTGGTCTAAAAGTTCAGAGATTTCGATTGATTTTCTAACATTTGGATTTGTATTCTACAATGCCAATGAAATTTCAAGAGTTTTTGTTTGCCCATTCAAGAGAGGCCATGCTTATGAAAGACTTGGATTCCTCTCCTCTAACCTTTAGAGCTCTAAAAACTTTAGAGCACTTATCAGTTTTGAGCTCTAAAGTTCATATGTGAGGTCCTGCTAAATTTTAGAGCTAACTTTAGCCCACCTATTCGAGACTTTAGCTCTAAAGTTTAGAGGAACCTGATCCAAACATGTCCTTAGTTTGTATGTGCGTGTGAGTGGTGGGTGGTGGTGGGGTGTGTGTGTGTGGGGGGGGGGGGGGGGGGGGTTATAAAATATCACAGAATAAATTAGGAGGTTAAGACAAAGGGGATGATCAAAGAATAAAGACGGAGCATAAAAAAGGATAGTCTGATTCACCATTCTAAGCTGACGCTCAATTTGAAAATCTCCCTCAACTTTAATAACGGATAACATACACACCTTAAACTTTTAAAACCATACAAAGTACCCTTTCTCATTTAAAAATGGTTTCTTAGATGGTTTTTGCTAACATGGTAGCGGAGTCCACTTGTCATTTGGTCTATTTCTTCCTCTTATATAAAAACATAATTTTCATATAAAATTGTATAACTACTAACTTTGTGTCAAAGTTTTAGAGCTTGATACGATCTATAACTTCATATTTGATCATTTTTATAGCTAATATATTTTAGAGGCTCAAAATTCTTTTTAAATTGCCAGATTTTAAATTTTAAATTTTGAATTTACAAAATAGTCTCGGATGTTGGCATAGTCTTTACCAAAGTTTTAGTTCTCAGATCTATAACTTTATAGTTGGTAAATATTTTATTTGAGATTGTTTAGAGGCCCAAATATTCATTTTAAGTTGTTTATTGTTTTTCAAATGATTGTGGTCTACACTAAAGTTGTAGCTCTCAAAATGTTCTAGAACTTGTAGTTAATGATGTTTTTTATCTAGGCTCTCACAATGTATACATTACAGTGGGCTAAGTTATTTGTTCCTTGTACCGTAACTTGAAATTTGTAAGAATTTACATGTAGTACATAATTTGGACGGACATCGGATGGAAAGCATGCATCATGCATGTACACGCCTATTTCGTATTTAGAAGTGTAGACATCCGAAGATGCAATGGTTGAGGGGCATTTTTGAGACAAAAAAGCTTCCAAATACTTGAATCCATAGCTAATAGCTAAAATCTAAGGTTCCAAACTGATAGGATTTTTGCTATCTAGAATCCATATTCTAAAAATTTGGATTTTAGAATCTGGATTCCAGAATCCCATGGTATTCAAACCGGCCCTAAACTGGACATTGATGCTTGAGATGCTTCCACATGCCTCCCACCAGGCCAGCCCACTCACACAGCCCATAAACGATCTGACTTGGACTTTGCATCTCTACGTAGAAAAGTGACAGTCGTGGCCCTCGCCTGACACTCGTAGAAAAGTGACCAGCAGCCTTTGCAAAGTGGAACGTGCAAACGCAATCCAACAGAACCGCCTTCTCGTTTACTCGTCACATCATTAGACATTATTAGGAAATTTAGGAGCAGCAGTTGTTCACAACACACACTCGGGTGGTGGTCTGGTGGATTAGCGTAAACGGCACTCACCACTTTTCTGGCGAGCGAGCGCTTGACTCGTGAGCACGCGGTGCAGTTCGTGCGTGTGCGTGTGCGTGTGCGTTCGCGTGCCGCGACTGCAATCTGGCCAAACCCACCCCGGTTGGCGTGAGCGGCGCCCACACGCCTGAGGAAAATTTTCAGATCGCCAAACAAACCAACTCCGACCACCGTCCATGTGATGAGTGTGACCGCCGGCGCTAACGGTTGGGCGAACAATCACTTGCCCAAATTACCAATCAACACGTACGCAAATTGATGCCGCGGGCAGGGCGAATCACCACAAATCAGCAGCGGACGGGATAATGATAAGATGGTGTTGAATCTCACTCAAGTCCTTAGCAAATCGAATTACTAGCCAATCCAATCGATTGGTTCCAAACAAAACCAAACCAAAATGCAGTAAGCAATTAAAGTCCCATGATTCCTATCCTTTTTACAGGCGGCGGCGGTGGCAGTTCGTCCAACTCCATGGAGAGAGGGCGGGCGTGTGGGGCTCGAGTCGCCCAGCAAGCGGGCCCTAGATCTCGGAGAAGGGGCGGGCGGCGCTCCTTCTAGTACGGCGGCGGGGCGAGGTGGCCGTAGGCGCGGAAGGAGCCGCCGGCGCCGTCCTGGAGGTGGATGTTGCTGGTGAGCTTTGTGGAAGCCGCGGGTGTAGATGCCGAAGCCGAAGACGAGGCCGACGGCCACCAGCACCAGCACGATGAGCGTGCAGATGCAGCACGCCTTGCTCGGGCAGCAGCACATCTCGCCCTCGCCCTGTCGTACGTAGTTCCGCCGCTCGGGGACGGAGGGAAGAGCCGAGGCGCGCGGAAAAGGCTGTGGGCTGGGTTCGTTCGGCGGGGGGTCCGATCTGGTCTCGCCTGGGCGTGCGTGTGTGCCCGGACGAGCGGCGAGGCTGGCTCGCCGAGTTCCGGTCTGATGCGGGGGCGAAGCCGAACCGAATCGGGTGCGCTCGTCCCGTCGAATTGGTTGGGTTTGGCGGCTGTTTGGGTGGGGTGGACCGTGGGCGGGTGGTGGGCTGGTGGCCTCACCTTGGTGCAGGCGGTCCCGTCCCGTGGAGGCGACGCCTCGGCGGCCGTGGCTTGGCTTCGGTTCGGTTCGGTGGGACGACTCTCTCGGCGGAAAGAGAACCTGCCGCGGGCTCCGTTTCGCGTCGGTCTGGTTTCGGGCTCGGATACGACGTCACGAGGCGCTTCGGCTCGTGCAATAGCGTCGTAGTCTAATTTTTTTTCTTAAAGAACTTTTAAACTAATAATAATCTTTAACTTCAAAACCATTTAAATTACCTACCCAACCTAGTTAGTTAGGAGTAAAGTGGTTTTAAAAACGGCTGTCCTTTTTTATTAAAAAGTCAGTAAATAATTGACAACTTTTAAAAGTTGAAACAAATCATAGAAATAGGTTTGTATATGAAGAATCAAGTAAAAATTTAGAACTTATGAAAAATATTTCTAGAAGCTTTAGAAGAATAATTTATCTCTATAAAAATAAAAAAATATCCAGAAAATCTAAAAAAAACTAAAATATTCTAATCAATGCATGAATATGTTTTAAAAACTTTGCACTACAAAAGTATGAGATGCAACCCGCATGAATGCAACATAGATTAATGTTGAGTGCATTCGTATTGGTTGTGTTTTATGTTTTTGGTTGTGTAAAGTTTTTAAAACACATTTAGACATCAATTAGAAAGTTTTGGGAATTTTTTAGTTGTTTAGAATTTTTTTTTTCATTTTATCAAGGCTAAATCTAAGTTTTGGAAGTTTCTAAAGATGTTTTCACGAACTCTCATTATTTTATTTGGAACATTCTATCTTAATCTATCTCTAAGATTTGCTTTGGAATTTTTAGAAGGTTGGAGACATTTTCTATGATTTAATAGCTTTATCAGGTTTTACTACATTTTTATAATTAAAGCAACCGTCTTCAAAACCACCTCAAAACAAGGTAGGAAGGCAACATGAATGGTTTTGAGAGTTTAGGGTAAGATATAGTTTTGAAGTTTGATGAATAAAATAAAACTATAAAATAGCTCAGAAAGGTAAAATTAATATTTTGCGGTACATAGCTTGTATGAAATAGACTTCTTATAGGTCTTTCTCTCGATGCGGAATGGTCTAATCCTTCGGGTGCGTTACGCCAACAAAAGCCCTTATTTATTGACTACTCTCCTCATAATTAAGCAAAACTTCTAATAAGAGATACTGCACTAGTTAGCTGCTTGAGGCTTCTTAAGGGCCAGGAATATCTTACACCTAGTGCAGTATTATCCAGGGTGTACAAGCTCTAAAAAATGGACAGATTTGGTAGGCCGGTGGATGACCTATAACTCCAAGGGGTGGTGTCTAGTTGCTAAGGTGTGGGCGTAGAGGTCTAGGAGAGCACAGTTAGAGGAGCGTGGGTGTAACACCCTTGGTGTTACGAGCTTGCTTAACACCGAGATTTAGGTCCGAGAGGGATTAGCCAAACAAATTTTTTAGTTTTAAAAATTTATAACGCACGTGAAATGATAAGCGAATCCTATGTGACTCACTTTCGTGGTTGAGAAAAATCAAAATAAATAGTGTTAACTAGTGCTCTTGGGAGCTCAAAAAATTAAATTTGACGTTAAGATAAGCTTTTTCGTTAAGTCGGCAAATACTTGAACTATTGTTAAAATACTATTTTTGGTGATTTATATTGAGCAAAATAGTTAAATGATGCTTAAATATTTTGCTCCTATGGGTTAGTATAAGATATGGACTATTGCATGAAGTATTTGTTGGTTGAAGTTAACAAGGTTTAGACCTATTAAAAATTGTGACAAAAGAGTTAATGGTTACTTAGCCCCAACTTAAATCCTTAACTTTTCTAAGTATGGAAAAGTAGTAAGACAATGCTATTTTGATATTTAAATTCTAGCTAAAATATTTAAACACTAGCTGCATGTTTTGATATTGTTGATTGCATCAAAGTACATGAGCATGGTGTAGGTCGACGTTGTATGGGATGTCATGTTGCTCTCGTAAAAATTACCCAAACCTCCTTAGAACGCGCTGTAACCGCGTTGTTGGCGCTCTGTTCGTGAACCGGCACTGCAGCGACGAGCCCATGTTGACATCCTTTTATCTCCCTCTATGGTTGCTCTATGGTCGTGACAATTGCTTCGCTAGATGGCCGATAGTGATGGCTCTGGGTCAGCGAAATTGGTTGAGTTTCAATCGAGGTGACCAGCCATCTTTGCTTCGCTTTAAAATTCGTGCATGACCTTACCTCGGGTTGGCTGGTCCGGTGTGCGCGGTCACCGTGCTCGGGAGTGCGTCGTCACGCGGGGGGTGCACGCACTGTTGTCCGCGCGCACCGCACGTGACCTTGCTGGCGGCTGTCTCGTCGCCGCCCGTGCTGTGCGTTGAGCTGAGCGTGTTGCGGCCACCTCATGTCGGGCCGACCGAGCCGTGCCTTGGTTCATGTGCTCATGAGCGCTGCGCTGCACCGCTGCGCTGTGCCGATGTGCTGCCACTGTGGTACGCCGATGTAGCCGCTGTGCGGCCACGCTACGAGGCGCCGTCGTGGTGCGGTTATCACGTGCGTCCGCTGTCGCAACGAGCATGCACCATCTTGACTGCTGAGCCACGCGCGGGGCCGGGCTAAGGCCGTGGCCATTGTTGTTGTGCATACGTGGCAGTCGCCCTGCCCTGTAATTGAACTACCGTGAGCCGTGCCTGCCAGTCGCATCTAGGGTCAACCGACCCCAGTCATAGGGTGACTGACGACGCCTCTTTGCTCGCCCTGACTCGCTAGCCGCCATGGGAGGTCCCTGCTCGAGTGGGGCCTGCTCCAATTCAAAAGCATCATGCCAAATCTCTTGGTCTCAGTCGTCCGTGCATGTATGCTTGTACTGCTGCCTATCAATTAGGGCTACATTGTCTTAATCCACTCGAGCTCACTCGTGTGACCTCCCCACAACCACGCGTGAGCATGTGGAGTCACCGCTCCTCCTTTCCTCCTAGCGTCAGCGGCTTCGCCAGTTCAATTCCTCGCTCTAGCGGGTAGCTTAGGAAGTAGGCTAGCTGTCTCCGTCCCCTCAAGCTCGGTCATGCCCTACCGACCGGACAATTTGGCCTTTTGCTCGTCGCCGATCATGGGCATCACCGAATTGGTAGGTTGGGAGCTAAGGCATGTAGGAGTGGTAGCAGTTCAATTGATCGTAACCCTTGAGCTCGCCTTGACTCCCTCTATCTAGTGTTCGCGCCATTTTACCTGGGCGCTTGCCGGAGTCATGGTGACGCATGGGTGTCCCTCCTGGGGCACCGCCGCCCCGGCGGCTCACACGTGGCCAGGCCATCGTAGCGCTCCCCTGCTTCAATCGTCAGTAGGGCGTACACCACGGTGATCCACTGATGCTTATCTGCCACTTCTACTCTACCGAGCGTATGTAGGTTCGTCGGAACAGGCACGCCACCACTGCGGATAGCCGCTCGCCGCTGCAGCTCACGACAGTGCGCCTCTGAGTCACTAAACCGCCACCCATCCTACGCGTTTAGCTGTAGATGGTGGTCGGCTCCTTACTCCCGTCGAAGTGAGCCTAGGTTGCCCGGCGTAGCTGCCTTATGCCGTGAGTCGCCGCGTCGGCGCGCATGGGGTTTCCAGGATCTCCCTGTGGTAAAGGCAAAAATATCTGAGGGTTTGGTTGCAAAGTTACTGACGGTAGGAATAGTATGTATAGTAGTCGTATTAATCTCTGAAAGCTCGGGGGCCTTTCTATAAACAGCCAACACGTGCGGGCGCCCCTGGCCTCGGGCCGTACTGGGCCACCGCGACGCGTGCGCAATTGCGCCATGCTGGGGTGTTAGGCCAGAAGGAGTTGCTGCCGGCCCTTTCCTTTTTCTAATGCATTTTCTAGTTTAGTTTCTAAGGTAAACTTATAAATTCAATATAAAATTGTGTAGTTAACCGAAAATTGTGAAACTAATTTTATTAGGTTCCTAAAATTATGATCTATCTGCTAGTATATTTTGTTCACATAATTTTATAATATTTTCAGAAGTTATCTAATTAATTTAAGATGCTTAATATTGTAAGATATAAATTTGTAGGAATTTTTGTGATAAATTGGTGATAGTGTTGGCTCTGAAACTTTCACAGTAAATTTCTCACATTATTAGATGCTCACTGTAATTTTTGTAGCTCCATAATAATTAGTTTGCTAAGATAGTAAAATGAGCCCTAGTTCGAAAATATATGTTTAATCAATAAAATACCGAAACGCCTTAGGATTTAAAACTAGAATATTTTTCTAGAGGCGAAGCCTTACTTAACTGACGTGGATACGTAGACTAGTACGTTAGTCATTAAAGCTAGCTCATTAGCTTACGGAGCGTAATCGTATTTTTAAGAGTTACGGATTACCGTTGATTAATTGCGTCTCTATGTTGCATCCACGTATATCATAATAGGAACAACGATAGATCATGGAGTCGACTGAAGTAGCAGAAAAGATGGTGCCTTGATGATCGTGTCACCAAGGGAATGCTAATCCTTGGTTATATCTTGCCTAGACAAGCCTCGGTGCATAATCCCTATTATTCTGCACTGTATTTATGCTTGTGCATTAGTGTTAAGGAGTTGAATGAAAACCCACTTGCATATATATATACATATATATATATATTCTTATCTTATAAGTCCTACTAGTATGTCGGGATCGTAGTAGATTGCTATGCTACATGATTTGGTAGAAGTCAAGTGATTATCTGTCACTCGTGAGAGATAGGAAATATATATTGTTGTTATTATATTACTATCACATGGAATATATATGGATGATAATTGGAGACCGAGCGAAATGATACTTTGTATCTGGACTTTGTTAGGCATTCGAGCGAGGCTCGGATTGCACTTGTTTCGTCTGTGTCGATTGAGGACCGTCTGTTGCTGTGGATGGTAGTCTGGTCACAGACTTATTATCCTGAGCACATACTTGATTATGAGAGTGGGAAGGATCGTTACGTCTCTTGTCGTGGGTTCCGGCTCTTTTCGGACCAACTGATTCGAGGCGGGGAATAGGTGGAGATCTAAGCACCATACTGAGACCGGATCTCAAGTGTGGAGGCTTGGAGTCCAAGTTTGGACGAGGACCTAGGACCCCGTGACAGGAGTGGAATGGACTTGATCTTGTTTAGTGCCTTGGGGTACAAACGAGACGTGTGTTTCGAGATACCCAGCTAGGATACATTGGTTCGTGAATCGCTATTTTCGTGAGACGGTACGACTTGGCTATGGTCTAGCACCGTAGTAAGAACTAGAACTTGAAAGATGATAAAATGGTTCTAATTGCTCACCACCTGCTTGAAAGCAGCATAGGTGCTTACACAGAATGGTTAGTTAACGAACTAATGATGACGGCTAATAAAATTGACTATAAGGATGCATGTTTAGTAATGCTTTCTGCAGATGCAATAACCCACATGTTAGATAGCCTTGTATACCCTTGGAATCTTTTATTTTTCTCCTATCGGGTAAGTCTTGCTGAGTACAATCGAGTACTTAGGGTTTTATCCCCCTGTTGCAGGTGATCGGAGGATACTTAGAGCTAACTCTTATGTATGGAAACCTCCTGGTGGGCTCAGAGAGGATTCCTTTCACGCTACGACCGTAGTGTTTATTTATAACCCTCATTAAAGGTTTTTATAAGAAAAGATGTAAAATCTGCTCGCATCTCTTGTATAAAAATATTCACTATGTTAACGTTCCACCATGTCATTAAATTAATCATGTTTCCTCTGTAACTCTGAGAACATTGTTATGGCCTCGTTCGCTGGTCTGAAACTTGGCTGAAACTGGCTGAAAACACTGTTCCGGCTGAATTGTTGTGAGAGAAAAATACTGTTCCGGCTGAAAAAAGAAGCCGAACAAGCCATTTTTAAGATAAGCGAACGGGGCCTATATTCCGTTGTTATAATCAATTGAAGTAATATTCTGGTACTGTAATAAAGTGATGTAAGAAATGACTTAAGAATGTTGTAAGCTTTATTCTCTCATTTATGATTCTGATGGAAAAATATGGATTTTTGAGTTCTCCCTTGAGTGTGCTGGAACTGCGTAGTTTAGTGTCCTCTCTTGAGTACTTAGTGTCTAATGAAAGACAAGTATTCCTGAAAGACATTAGATTAGGCGGTTCTGCCACAGTGGACGGCCTCACTCGATGCCGGCAACAGGGCGGGCGAGGCGGGGTAGAGGCCTCACTTGGAGCGAACATTTTAGGTGCCAAATCACAAATTTTAACCAAAAGATTTTCACATGGAGAGCCGACCTCCTCCTTTAGAAATACCTTGGCAGCATTGATGAGGCGCTTCTGCACACTGCAAACAATAAAAGAGATCAGTAGTGAATGCCATAGATAACTACAATAAATAAAATTGGGAAGCACAGAAGATTACTTGGGCCTCGTTTAGATTGCGAAAAAAAGTGAACCTGATGAATAGTACCACTTTCGTCTTATTTGGCAAATATTGTCCAATCGTGGACCAACTAGGCTCAAAAGATTCATCTCGTGATTTCCAACTAAACTGTGTAATTAGTTATTTTTTTTACCTACATTTAATACTCCATGCAAGCGGCTAAAAATTGATGTGATGGAGAGAGAGTGAAAAAACTTGGAATTTGGATGGCATCTAAACAAGGCCTTGGTAAGATTACCTTTCAAAGAACTTGGAAACTGTGTTTGCAAGGCTCAAATCAAATAATTGTAGGTGTTTATAGTTTATGCTCAGCTCTTTAGTTTGCATGGACTGCAAAGCACTGCAAACTGTTCTATAAAACACATGCCCGTTCACTTTAAACCTGGTCAAAACAACAAAGGGGTTAAGATGCGACGAATTTCAGGGACCTACTGTAAAAAAATCGCAATTGCGTATGGGTCACAGCAGATACTAAAAGGAGTGCTTTATAATCAACCCTGAGAATTCTCCAACAGACTAATGAAGTAACACAAGGATACTACTAGGCAATATGTATCAGTGGTAGAATTTTTAGAATATACTCGTACATTGCAATTGCAAGGCACATCATAAACATTAGGAGTTAAGCTATTAGTACCATACAAACTAGCAGTAGCATTACAAACACAGTTCTGCCAAAGGATTCTACCCTCGTAAGAAGGCCAGGAATCTTTCTTCGATTTGAGCTCCCTGGTCTAGAATAAAGGGTGCAGCATGTCCTGGCTGACTCATGTCTGGCCAGGACTCAATTTTGCACAGAGCACTGGATCAGGGAGACCTGATCCACATGTATGGCATCCAATATCATCTCATATTCACTGACTGACACCAAGCTTTTCCAATGAAGCATTGAAATTTCTCAGTGTCCTCTTCCTGAATGTTTTTTGGAACATTCTCTCGATAACAGGAATACCCATTTTCTGTGTCAGAGTACCTTGTAGCCTGCTTGGATGGTAAGAGAACATCTTACTGATATCATACAACAAAATTAAAACAGGTGCAGATTGTTGACGGTTCGTACGTATGTGTGTATATAGGAAAGAGGATTTCGCAAGCGCACAGAACTATTGTGTAGCACTTCGCTTGGTGAGAACAAGTATCAAATTTATATTCCCCCCTATGTGAGTTTTGGTGTATTGATGACATCCAAATTAAGGACTAATGTGATTTTAATGAGATATATCGCAGTTATTAGTCCCATGAAAGATTCAAAGAGTTGATAAAGATGAAATGGTATCCCTCAATTCTTGAAGTTGTAAAGGCGGTCCAACTCAAAACGCACTCCAAAGGTTTTATTTTTGTTTTTGAGTTTAGAATCCGCCGCACTATAAAGAGGGATGCAAACTTAGTTGGTCTGAGGAAGATAGAGTGCTCAAGCATAAAAATAAAATCAAAAGAGAGACACTCTAGCACTCCACGAGCACGTAAAATATTTTTCAGTGACTGTTGGTGTCGGAAGTCTCGACGTAAGCCGGAACTCCCGACCGTCGGAAGTCACAACTCATGACGGAAGTCCTGACGCCCAGTCACTAAGCCTGCGCAGTGATTGTGGCCGTCGGAAGTCCCGACATCTGAGGTTCTGCTGGCCGGCTGTCTGCGCCCGTCGGAAGTCCCGACATACGTCGGAACTTTTGACAGCCGGAAGTCCCGACCCATGTCGGGAGTCCCGACACCTAGGGTCTTGCTGGATTGGCTGACTACGCACGTCGAAAGTCCCGACGTTTGTCGGGAGTTCCGACATTGACTTGCTCGTGCGGACTTCTGACTCTGCATGAACAGTATTTCCTGTTAAGGTCAGAAATCCCGAGATCTGCGTCGGAACTTCCGACGTAGATTTGAATGGTTAGATTTCTACTATGAGTATAAATAGTCCTCTCTTCACTTCTAACCGTTACGGACTCATTCACAGCTGACCTAACTTCGTCCTAACAGCTCCCAAGCAACAAAGACACCCATCTCCTCCCCTCTTTGCTCCAATCTTCGATTCCCCTAGGGTTTTGAGTGAAAGGAGAGTGGATTATGTGAGAGAATCACTTTGGCAAGCTTGAGCACTTTATTTCTTCGTCAAGTCGGTTGGTTTTGCGTCTATTACTCTTGGGGCTTTGCCCCTAGCTGGCTAGGCGTTGCCCAAGAGCTTCCATCTTGTGGAAGAGCCTTGAGAAGTTTGTATTACCCTTGATTTCTTAGTGGAAAGCTCAAGTGACGTTTGTGGTCGCTTAGAGAGAGGCAAGGAGGTAAAAGAGACTCCGACCTTTGTGGTCACCTCAACAACGAGGACGTAGGAGCTCCTTTGTGGGGTTGCCGAAGCTCAGGATAAATATGTCCCGTGTACTTGTTGTTGTGATTGCTAGAGATTACTTGTATTTGTTTGTCTCTCTCTCGAACTTTATTTTAGGGTTTGGACTCGATCTACGGTTTGGAGGCATTACGACGTCAAGGGAGTGACCCAACATCTTTACCAAACCACGAGGAAGTGGGGTTGTAAGATTATTTATCTGTAAAGTTAAATTTGGCACTACTTTTGTAGTTCACGTAGGCGTCGGGACTGTTGACGTTTGTGCCGGAACTTTTGACGACATCGGGAGTTCCGACCCAAACGCCGGGACTTTCGACATTGACTGACAAATTTAAACTTAGCATCTGTAGTTAATTTTTAGATACGCCTATTCACCCCCCCCCCTCTAGACATTGTTAAATCCTTTCAATTAGTATCAGAGCAAGGTCTTCTTTTAGCGCTTCACCGCGTAAGAAGAAACAATGTCGGAGTCCGGCAAGATGCAAGCCGTTGCCGTCGAGATGGCCAAGAAAATAGCTGAAGAGTTGATGGCTGCTCAAGTCAAGTTCTTCCAAGATGAAATGAAGAAGATGCAAAATGAGATGAGCAAGATGAAGGAAGAATTGAGCAAGAAGGTTGATGATGCAATAAGTGGCAAGAATGATACTACAAGTGACAAGAATGAAGCAAACAAAGATGCCGCTAGTGATATTGGAGCCGGTGAGCATGCTCATGGAAAGGGAATATATTCAAACATGAGCTTTGACTATGGACAACTCATAAAAGGTTCTACACTACATACTCCGTCGTCAACATTAGCAAGCCACCTCACTTTGATAGAACAAGATACACCGATTGGTCTTATAAGATGAAGATGCATCTCATTGCCGCAAGACTTTGGGAAGTTGTGGATGTTAGTGTGGTGATTCCTACCGATGAAGATAGAGAGATAACTCTAGAAGAAGTGCACAATCTCCATCAAAATGCACAAGCCATAGCATTGCTTGTGTCAAGCCTAGCTTCGAATGAGTTTAGAAAAGTGAATGGAATGGAAAGTGCAAAACAAATTTGGCATACTTTAAAAGTGTCATTTGAAGAAGATAGAAGTGTGAGAAAAGGCAACATTGAGTTACTTCATGGTGAATTGGAAAGATTTGTATTCTTGCAAAATGAAACAACACAATCCATGTTTGATAGGTTCATGGCATTGGTCAACTACATAAGAGCTCTTGGAAGCACCGAATGGGATGACAACAAGATTGCTAGAAAGATGTTGAGAATCTATAGAGCCAAGAACAACGTGTTAGTGTCCGTGATCATGGAAAGGCCCGGTTATGATAAGATGACACCCCAAGAAGTTATTTCAAAACTCAAGCATCATGAGTGTCTAGATGAAGATACAATCAATGCTCACAATCAAAATCCTAATGCATAGTGGGATACAACAAGAGTGCAGCCCTTAAAGCAACTCAACAACATGAAGGTCAAGGTTTAAGTCAAGAGAAGAAGAAGAAAGTGAAGGATGATTCCTCAAGTGAAGAAGCAAGATTCCTGATGCGGAGGTTGTATTTGTGATTAGAAATCTTAGAAAGTTTATGAAGAAGAAGAGCAACCGCAAGACATATGGTGATAGAAAGAGAAGGATTCAAAAAGATATTTTGCTATGGATGTGGTACAAACCGATCACTTCATAGCCAATTAGTCCTAATGAGAAGAAGAAGCACAAGCATGATAAGGATGAAGACAAGAAGAACAAAGGCAAGAAGAGAGGTGAAGCTCATCTTAGGGAAGAATGTGAGTCAAATGATAGTGACTCAAGTGATGATGAGAAGAATAAGAAGGGAGCTACAAACATCGCCATACACCACTCTTCTTCACCGACCATGATCTTCCCCAACTCAACTTCACCACCAAAACTCTTCCCCAACCTATCTTCACCACCGAAACTCTTCTCCAACCTCATCGACAATGACTACTACACTCCAACTTGCCTCATGGCAAAAGGGGAGAAGGTACATATTACACCCGATCCCTCTAGTGATGAGTATGATAGTTGTGATGAAAACATAGAAGAAATTGAGGCAACCATAATAAAGAAATTTGATAAAAAGGCCTTCACTAAAATAAAAATACTAATAAAGAAATTAGAGAAGAGGGATAGATGCTTAGAGATGCAAGGAGATATAATCACTCAAGAGAGAGAGAAAACCTTGCACTTGAAGCATCTATCGCCGAGGAAAAGATGAAGGTTGAGAAGTTAACCGTAGAATTATCTTTAGCCAATGACTTAATTAGGAAATTGACTAAGGAACATTCCTCGGTTAATGATCAAGTAGCTAGCCTCAAGAATGAGAAGAGTATAGCTCAAGAAAGCCTCACAAGATTGGAAGAAAAATATCAAAATCTTGAGCTAAACTATAGTACTCTTTGGGCTAGCACTTCAAATTCTCCTGAGGCAACTGAAGACTCTAATGTCTCCACTAGTAATGGTTGTGAAAGATGCTACAAAATTGATGTGAATGCATATACAACTAACCTTGTTGAGTTAGAGAAGAAAGACAAGGAGATTCCATAGGTTGAAGATGATCTTGAAGAATGGGTGCAAGTGTCAAGAACAATCCAACAATACTATATATAAGTCATCAAGGCACCCATCAATCAAAGAAGGCATTGACTACAATAGGTATGATGGAAAGGCCAATGGAAGGAACATGATCAATGGTGTGCCTTGTGTGAAGTTCAACAAGGGCATTGCTCTTGATGAGCTATTATGCAAGGCCAACAACAAAGTCTACATTCCAAAGATCCAACCTACAAGTAACAAGACAATAAAGACGAAGCAATCCGAGCCCCCCAAGCCACAAGCACCACTTTCACAGTGCTATGCTAGTGACTATATGTGTTGTTGGGGCAAGGATGGCAAGATTGTGGTTAAGTATGTTGGTGCCCAAAAGAGGAAGGAAATTCTGAGGAGTGTTTGGGTGCCCAAGTTTTATGTGACTAACCCCCTAGGACCCAAATCTTTTTGGGTACCTAAAACAAAAGCTTGATTTGTCTTTGTAGGAATATACCTCCGATGGAACAAGTTGGGTGTTGGATAGTGGATGCACCAATCATATGACCGGAGAGAAGGACATGTTCACATCATTCCAACCAAGTCATGATCAAAGTGGGAATATTGTGTTTGGTGACAATGCAAAAGGAGAAGTTCTCAGATTGGGTAAAATTGCTATATCAAATGATAATTCCATTTAAATGTTTTACTTGTAATTCATTGAGATACAATTTGTTGTCCGTCTCACAACTTTGTGAGATGGGTTATAATTGTCTCTTTATGGATAAGGGTGTGGAAGTCTATAGAAGGGAGGATTCCTCTATTACATTTATGGGTCATTTAAAAGGGAAACTCTATCTAGTTGATTTCACATCAAATAGAGTAAATTCCAGAGACTTGTTTAATGGCAAAATCTAGCATGTGTTGGTTATGGCATCGCTGACTTGCCCATGTTAGGATGAGAAACTTGGCCAAACTTCAAAAAGACGAACACATCCTTAGACTAACAAATATTTCTTTTGAGAAAGATAGGATTTGTAGCGCATGCCAAGTGGAAAAAACAAGTTGGAGCTAAACATCCCGTCAAGAATGTTGTGACAACCGAAAGGCCAGTTGGAGTTGCTTCACATGGACATATTTGGACCCATCGATTATATAAGCATTGGTGGTAACAAATATGGTTTTGTAATTATTGATGATTATCCTCGTTTCACTTGGGTATTCTATTTGAGTGAAAAGAGTGAAGTCCAAGGTATCTTCAAGAAGTTTGCAAGAAGAGCCCAAAATGAGTTTGATGTCAAAATCAAGAGAGTTAGAAGTGATAATAGGATAGAGTTTAAGAACACCAACATTGAAGAGTTCCTTGATGAAGAAGGAATCAAGCATGAGTTTTCGGTTTCATACACTCCACAACAAAATGGTGTTGTGGAGAGGAAGAACCGAACGCTCATAGAAGTCGCAAGAGCAATGTTGGATGAGTACAAGACTCCAACCAACTATTGGGCGAAAGTGGTCAACACGGCATGCCATGCCATCAACCGCTTATATCTTCACAAGAAAAGAGAAAAGACCGCCTATGAACTTCTAACCGGTAAAAAGCCTAAGATGCACTACTTTAGAGTTTTTAGATCCAAGTGTTTCATACTTAACAAGAAATCCAAAAGCTCTAAGTTTGCATCAAAGGTTGATGAATGTTTTATGCTTGGTTATGGTACTAACGAACATGGATATCGTGTTTTCAATAAAACCACCGGTTTGATTGAAATCGTGGTAGACTGTGACTTTTGATGAAACCAACGGCTCTCAAAAGGAGAAATTCAATGTTGAGATTGTAGGTAATGAAGAAGCTCCACACAAAGCAATCAAGAAGCTTGCCATTGGTGAAGTAAAGCCCATCGAAGACGAAGATAAAGACCATGTTGTGCATGATGATCTTGATCCAATCATGCATCATGTTTCATCCAATGAACATGGTGAAGCTTCCGCAATAAGAAATAATCAAGATGGAAGATCAAATGAAGCACAAGGTCATTCTCATGAAGATGGTGTCAACAATGAGCAAGTTCAACCTCAACTCAACAATGAAGAAAGAAGTGAAGTCAACCCTCCACAAGCTCATGGTTGTGATCCTCCAATCAATCATGACCATGATGATGACGATGATGGCCCCATCCAAAGATTAACTCAAGTGCCACATCCTAGAGTGCATCAATCCATTCAACGGGATCATTCCATTGATAACATATTGAGGAGCATTCGATGAGGGATAACTACACGTTCTCGTTTAGCATGTTTTTGTGAACATTACTCGTTTGTTTCTCCTTTGGAACCTCATAGGGTGGAAGAGGCTCTTGATGATCCGGATTGGATGATGGCCATGCAAGAGGAGTTGAATAACTTCACTCAGAATGAAGTCTGGTCCTTGGTGGAAAGGGCTAAGCAAAATGTGATTGGAACCAAGTGGATCTTTCGCAACAAGCAAGATGAGCATAGCATGGTAACAAAGAACAAGGCAAGGTTGGTGGCTCAAGGATTGACTCAAATTGAAGGCTTGGATTTTGGGGAGACCTATGCACCAGTGGCTAGGCTAGAATCAATTCATATTCTACTTGCCTATGCTGCTCATCGTGACTTCAAGCTATATCAAATGGACGTGAAGAGTGCATTTCTCAACGGCCCCCTATCCAAGTTGGTGTATGTAGAGCAACCACCAGGCTTTGAAGACCCCAAGTATCCAATCCATGTCTACAAGCTCGACAAGGTGCTCTATGGGCTCAAATAAGCCCCTAGAGCTTGGTATGATTGCTTGAAGGATTTCCTACTCAAACATGGTTTTAAGATAGGAAAGGCCGATGCTACTTTGTTTACTCACAAAGTCAATAATGATATCTTTGTTTGCCAAATATATGTCGATGACATAATATTTGATAGTACTAATGTGACTTTTTTGTGAGGAATTTAGTAGGATTATGACAAATAGGTTTGAGATGTCCATGATGGGAGAGTTGAAGTTCTTCCTTGGACTTCAAATCAAGCAACTTAAGGATGGCACGTTCATAAGTCAAACCAAGTACACCACTGACATGTTGAAGAAGTTTAACTTGGACAAAGCCAAGCCCATCAAGACACCCATGCCAACCAATGGACATCTTGACCTTGATCAAGGAGGAAAGGACATATATCAAAAGGTATATTGCTCCATGATTGGATCCCTTCTTTACCTTTGTGCATCTAGGCCTGATATTATGCTTAGCGTATGCATGCGTGCAAGATTTCAAGCTAATCCAAAAGAATGTCATTTGATGGTCGTGAAGAGAATTTTTTGGTATTTAGTGCACACTCCTAATCTTGGCTTGTGGTATCCTAAAGGCTCCACTTTTGAGTTACTTGACTATTCCGATTTGGATTATGCCAGTTGCAAAGTAACCCGAAAGAGTACTACCAGGACTTACCAATTCATTGGCCAATCCTTGGTGTCTTGGAGCTCTAAGAAGCAAAACTCCATTGCTTTGTCCACCGCCAAAGCTGAGTATATGGCGGGCAGTGCATGCTGTGCCCAACTACTTTGGATGAAGCAAACCCTTAAGGACTTTGGATGTGAGTTAACCAAGATTCCACTTTTGTGTAACAACAAGAGTGCCATTAAGTTGGCAAACAACCTTGTAAACCACTCTCGAACAAAGCACATAGACATTCGGCATCACTTTTTGAGAGACCACAAAGCCAAAGGAGATATCATCATTCACCATGTGAGCACCGAAAAGCAATTAGTCGATATCTTCACAAAGCCCCTAGATGAGTCAAGATTTTGTGCTTTGAGGAGTGAACTAAATATCATTGATTCTTGTAACGTGGCTTGATGTCTTGCACATACACTTTGTTTGATCTAGTTAGGAGAAAAGAATTAAGAAAATATTGTGTGCCACTTTCAAAATCTATTTTATAATTTTTATGAGTGACTATTGCTTTGTGTTGGTTGAATGAAATCTAGTCACTTGTGAAAATGTTATTGTCCATCATATTTTTGCCCCACATGGTGCAGTGAGTTCATGTTTGAGGGTTTTTCTGTTTTCCTTCGTCGGAAGTCTCGACGTAGGTTAGATCTGGTTTTTTACCGTGTGTGCATCGTTTGACTGCGCAATTTATACCTAGCCCAGTCCCTTTACTATGGTTATTTCCTCCCTTCCCACACTCCCGTCACCCTTGCCTCTCCTCACGCCACCCTCACCCTTCCTCGCGCTGCCCTCGCTCCTCCTCACGCCATCACGTCACGCCGTGCCTACGGTTCTGGCCTGCCGGGAGCTCGGCCCTCATCCCCTCCGGTTGCGCCACCGGGGGTCCTACCAGCACTTCCGACGTCTTCGCCCCTTCCACCGCCCGTGCTTCGATCTTCTTCCTCGGATTTAGTGGCGGGGATTTCGTTCGTGGTGGTGCTAGTGCTCGTCGATTCGTTCGTGGATTACAGATTTCGTCTTTCTCCGTCTCCTCTTTCCTCGATTCAAGGTACTACCATGGTGCCCTAACCCTAATGCAATGTACCTTATGATTTGCCTCTATTCCTTCTTCCTCTCTACTCCTCTATCCTCCTTGTATGAATGTGTGTTATGATTTGAAGCCCTATGAATGGGATGGTCACCATGTGTGTCAAAAGTCTTGATGACCGTCGGAGGTTCCAACCGTCAAAACTCCTGAAGACAAGTCAGAACTCCCAACTATCGGAAGTCCCAACTCTAGCTAGGACTCCTAACCCAATGGTCACCACTCCATTCATGTTTCTCCACTTCTCGATGTTCGTTTGCTTCTCATTGTATTGTTTCTTAGTTCCCCTTCGTGTTTTCTGCAGCCATGGATGGTGGTAGTCCCTTGCGTCGCAAGGAGAAGAGGTCCATGAAGAATCAAGACCCTGTCGCTTTCCCCAGGCCATCTGACAGCACCAAAGCGGCATGTCCCCGTATTGGTGCTGGTGGTTCCTATGCTGCACATTGCCGTGACGACCAAGGATCTTTGGCTGCCGCTCCTCCTCCTTCTCCTGCCTCTATTCGAGATGTACCCATTGTTGATGCAGAAGAAGAAGCTCTTGAGCGTGCTGGCCGTACCATTGCTGCTCCACCTGTTCGGACACCGACTCGCGGTTCATGGTTCATCACTGAGCTTGTTCCTTTCCTGGGTGTTTTGCCAATCATGCAGGGAGCCTGCCATGGCTCCTAATCCTACTGGTGGTTGGACTCCTCCTCTACCAGTTGACTACCATCACTGGGGTTGGGATATCAGATCCATGAGAGGTAGAAACCTTTATGCTGAGGACAAGAAGGATCTCCAACTTGAGTATCGCTTCTAGCACCCATTCCACTTTGACTTTTATGATTCCATCATCTGTCAAAAGTTTTTGAAGAAGAGATAGCCACCGATTCTTCAGATGAAATGCATTGATGCTTATTCTCTTGGTTTGTTCAAGGAGCCCGAGCTGGAGCAGATGGTTCATGATATACACTCAATGGGGCTGTCCTACTTGCTAGAGTTTAGGAAGCATTGGAACAATAAGTTTATCTATCAGTTTTATGCTTCCTATTACCATGAGAGAGACCCTACCGGTGCTATTGACATTATTCATTGGACCACTGAAGGCAAGCACTATAAGGTGGATTTCATTACCTTCTCTTGCCTTCTTGGTTTAAGTCAAGCCAACCGCACTGCACCTAAATTGACTGAATATGAGGATGTGGCTTTAGAGGAGTACAAGCATATGTATCTTGATGGACAGATAGCTGATGGACAGACTACGTTTCTGAAGCCCTACTACTATGTCCTAAATAACATTCTATGATAGATCTTGTATCCGAAGCGAGGTGACTCCACCTTCCTTCATGATGATTCTTAGAAGGTGCTTTAGTGCTTTGGTGATGATTTTTAGAAATTTTCCATCAACCGGTACATTTGGAACAAGATACATGATGCTACTGAGGATCCGGTGAAGCATCTTCCCTATGCACCCTACATCATGCATGTGATTGAGCAAGTATTCGGCATCCGGTTTCCCATAGATACTCAGCACAATCTCCTAAAGATCTCCAACAAGACATCTGTCATAGCTGCAAAAGAACTAAGGATGAAAGGTGCTGCAGCCCAAGCCAAAGGCAAAGGTGCTTTGGGTTCTCACTCTCGTCGTGGTGCTTTACCTCCTGCTGCTGCTGCTCGCTCTTCTAGTGCCGAGCCTCTCTCTTCTTCCTCCTCTAGTAAGAAGCCCAACAAGTTCAAGTTCCTCATGACCTTCATGTTTGGACAATGTTGTGCTAGTGCTCAACGTGAGCATGACATCCAAGAGAGGCTCTATCGATTGGAACAACATGCAGGTATTGTGTCTTCTCCTTCGCTGCCATTTGTGACACCCCGTGATCCTTTGGCACTCTATGATGAGGCTTGTGCGGCATATGAGGATGATGTAGCTTCTCGACCTCATGGTAAAAGCAAGGCTACTAAAGAAGATGAGGACAACATGGAGGAGGATGTTGATGAAGACGACGATGGTGGTGATGACGGTGACCAAGATGATGATGATGACTATGAGGATGAGTAGTCGGTTCTTCACGCAGCCTACCCCTTTTGGCACTTGTTTACAAAGGGAGAGTGTTAGGCTTTGATCAATCTTGTAATAAGTTAGTTGGTTATTTAGTTTTGAGACTTTAAAACATCTAGCATGTATGCACTATGTCGTGTGGTGTCTAGCTTGTGATGGGCAACTATTTATATGTGTTTGTGATAAATGATTGTAGGACAAGTAATGGTTTTCCATCTATCTTATTAGCTTTGTGCTTGTCTATACTTGTGATGGTGGATGTATTTTGGATGGCCATGTGTTGCTTCGAGTTTTTACCTTGAAATCTTGGATGTCATATTCTCTTTTACTTGTTGTGTGAAATAACATGTCATATTGCATTTCTTTTCACGGATATATATTTGCTCACACACACTTGTTGCACCCCACGGATTGCAAAATTTAGGGGGAGCTTTGGTCTTGATGTATGCAAGTCATGTATAGATGATTTTAATTGAAATTGAAATTCATACATACATCAAGGGGGAGCTCTTCATAAACTTTGGGTTTCAAAAGTTTTAAATTCTTTCATTCTTATAAAGCCTAAGTTGGTTGTCATCAATTACCAAAAAGGGGGAGATTGAAAGTGTATTTGCCCTCTATGTGGGTTTTGGTGTATTGATGACATCAAAATTAGGGACTAATGTGATCTTAATGAGATATGTCACAGCTATTAGTCCCATGAAAGATTCAAAAAGTTAATAAAGATAAAATGGTATCCCTCAATTCTTGAAGTTGTAAAGGTGGTCCTACTCAAAACGCACTCTAAAGGTTTTATTTTTGTTTTTGAGTTTAGGATCTGCCTCACTATAAAGAGGGATTTAAACTTAGTTGGTCTGAGAAAGATAGAGTGCTCAAGCATAAAAATAAAATCAAAAGAGAGACACTCTAGCACTCCATGAGCACATAAAATATTTTTCAGTGACTGTTGGTGTCAGAAGTCTCGACGTAAGCTGGAACTCCCGACCGTCGGAAGTCACGACTCATGCCGGAAGTCCTGACGCCTAGTCACTAAGCTTGTGCAGTGACTGTGGCTATCGGAAGTCCCAACCCAAGTCGAAAGTCCTGACATCTTAGGTTCTGCTAGCCAGCTATCTGCGCCCATCGGAAGTCCCGACATACGTCGGAACTTTCGACATCCGGAAGTCCTGACCCATGTCGGGAGTCCCGACACCTAGGGTCTTGCTGGATTGGCTGACTACGCACGCCGGAAGTCCCGACATATGTCGAGAGTTCCGACATTGACTTGCTCGTGCAGACTTCTGACCCTGTGTGAACAGTGTTTTCTATTAAGGTTGGAAGTCTCGAGATCTACGTCGAAACTTTCAACGTAGATCTGAACGGTTAGATTTCTACTATGCGTATAAATAGCCCTCTCTTCACTTTTAACCATTACTGACTCATTCACAGCTGACCCAACTTCGTCCTAACAGCTCCCGAGCAACAGGGGCACCCCTCTCCTCCCCCCTTTGCTCCAATCTTTGATTCCCCTAGGGTTTTGAGTGAAAGGAGAGTGGATTAAGTGAGAGAATAACTTTGGCAAGCTTGAACACTTGATTTCTTCATCAAGCCAGTTGGTTTTGTGTCTATTACTCTTGGGGCTTTGCCCCTAGCCGGCTAGGCGTTGCCCAAGAGCTTCCATCTTGTGGAAGAGCCTTGGGAAGTTTGTATTACCCTCATTTTTTTAGTGGAAAGCTCAAGTGACCTTTGTGGTCGCTTAGAGAGAGGCATGGAGGTGAAAGAGACTCCGACCTTTGTGGTCACCTCAACAATGAGGACGTAGGAGCTTCTTTGTGGGGTTGCTGAACCTCAGGATAAATCATTGTGTCCCGTGTGCTTGTTGTTGTGATTGCTAGAGATTACTTGTATTTGTTTGTCTCTCTCTCTCTTGAACTTCATTTTAGGGTTTGGACTCGATCTACGGTTTGGAGGCATTACGGCGTCAAGGGAGTGACCCAACATCTTCACCAAACCACAAGGAAGTAGGGTTGTAAGATTATTTATCCGCAAAGTTAAATTTGGCACTGCTTTTGTAGTTCACATAGGCGTCAGGACTGCTACCGTTTGTGCCAGAACTTCTGACGGCGTCGGGAGTTCTGACCCAAACTCCAGGACTTCCGACATTGACTGACAAATTTGAACTTAGCATTTGCAGTTAATTTTTAGATATGTCTATTCACCCCCCCTCTAGGCATTGTTAGATCCTTTTAGGAAGGTAGATGGGCGTGCTTAGTTACTGTGGTTAGGTAGGCTAAGTAGGTGTGTTTAGCAACATGGGGTTGTGGAGGTAGTATGAATGATGGATGAAAAAGATAAAAAGGTATATCACAACAAGCAGCGGTAGCTAGAAGTGTAGTGTAGCTGAGTGGTAGAGAAGAACAAGTAATCTTAAGCAACAAAGATAAATTAATGATAGTGAGAACGTCTTTAGTACGAGGGGCGTACTTGCTCTGAATTAAATCAGGCACAAAGCACAACGAGCCCTACATTTTAATAACTAGACCCAACGTGGTGGAATACAGTGGAAGGACAGGGCTGTCACCACCTACCAACTACCACAATCTATCCAAGGATTTAGCTGTACCTACAGGCAAGATATAGCCTAAGCACCACGCTTAATCTATAAACTCATTGCTTCAATCTGAGCTCCGGTGAAATGAGATCGAAGCACCCTAACCATATGGTAGAACAAGTACTAACGATGAATGAACTAAACACTAAGATAACTATGATGCTATTGCCAAAGAACAAGCACCTAAGCTCACTAATGATGAACAAGAGCAAGAATGGACTTGAACTAAGTAGAGCTATATTACTGAAAAAAGTACTTGACAAAGTAAAGTAGTAAATAAAGTAAATGCTAAATAAAAGATTACAAAGGAGCTATACTAGACCAGAAGACTCTTTCGATGAGTCAAGCTCCGCTCTAACTCTATCACTACTAGCTAGCTACTACTTGAGAGCTTCTTGGAGAGCTTGGAATGCTTGAGTGATGATCTCCACCGAGCACCACTTCCCCTTTTATAGTGTGTACAGGGCAGGTGGGTACTTGTAGGTAGAGATGAGGCGGTGGAGAGGTAGGGGGCATCGGCCGACATAGAGGGTTGTCGGCCGACCGTCCATCCCACCGCCTTTCCATCCAACGGTGCTTGATGGCTTCCAAAAGCCGTTGCATGGCAGGTAGGTCAGTTGCTTCGGTCAGAAAGTCGGTTTGTAGGTCGGTCTGGCCCCTCCAAGTGGATGATAGTGGGCCAATGGATCCATGAGAGCTTAACCGCCATCCTTGGATCAAAGAGACATGGATCAAGCGTGCAAATGCATCCTGGACGTGACACCTTGGCATTCATGCGGATCAGTGACGTGGCAGGCCAGGTGGGGCATTGGGCGACGCCATGTGGCGTCGGCCGACCCTACCAAGTGGGCCAACGGCCACCTGCCACGTCCACTTGCCTCCTATGCACCTTATTTGTCCATTTTTGTGAAATTTCCTGCGTACGAATAATTTTTCCAAGTACAAGTACAACTAGGTGAATTATAAACATAAAATGGTACTTATGATGTTATTTTACCTTGGTTTTGGGTGGAATGTTGATGGTCAAAATGGGTGTTAGTGATCATCAACCCAAATCTTTGCTGAGAAACATAAATGCACTTTAGGATTTCGTCTCTTTTTTTCCTTAGCTTTTCACGCTCAGCATCTACATTAACAGCCCCTTTGAACTGTAGGTACACAGATAAGTCTTCGTTTACAACAGTAGCTGCACCGCTAGCTGGGGTCTTATCGTTCCCTCTTCGGATCTGAAAATTTTCCAACAACAGATCAATGCTTTTGTTAAAGGCCTTTCAACTTAGGCATGATCCAGGTTCAGAAACACTTAGCATAGAAAGAGATGAAGTGATTTCCATCATATTTGAGGTAATTAAACTCTTTCAGGTTTCAGCACAAATTTCAAGGAATAAAGGAGAAACTGATTGCAGATGTTGCAAAGGAAAAACTCATAATGAAAAATAAAAAAATGGCAGATAGTCATACAGAAGTTTAAACCAGAACCTGAACATGTGACACAGAAGAAAGAGATGCAATAAGAGATCGATGGTGCTGAATAGTGTCAGCGATCTCTCGGTTTCGGCAACGTGCAAAAGCAGGAAAAATAAGCGATAATACAAGGAGATACTAAAATCAAAATAATACAGATGACAATATACTAACCTTTCATTTGAAACCTTTTGTGGTTTCTTTTTTTTCTTAGGGGCTTTTGTTTCCACGGACTAAATTTTAGTCCCTGTCACATCAGATGTTTGACACTAATTTAGAGTATTAAATATAGACTAATTATAAAACTAATTGCACAGTTTGAAACTAATTCGTGAGACAAATCTATTAAGCCTAATTAGTCCACGATTTAACAATATATGCTACAGTAATATATGCGCTGATGATAGATTAATTATGCTTAATAGATTTATCTTGCTAATTAGCCACGGCTCCTACAATTAGTTTTATAATTAGCTCATGCATATTCCTCTTAATTAACATCCGAACATCAACGTGATAAGGACTAAATTGTAGTCTCTGGATCCAAATAGTATCGGTGGTTTCAAAGACTTTATTTTCTGTGCTGCATTAAAGACAATGCCCATTTCAAGACTACCGTTATTCTAGTCCCGTGATAAAGAGAATCACTCTCCCATTGGTAAGGCTGTGTTTAGTTGGTGAAATGAAAAATTTTAGATGTTATATTGGATGTTTCGGGGATGTTGGAAAGGGTTTTCGGATACTAATAAAAAAAACTAATTACATAGCTCGCCTAGAAACTGCGAGACGAATTTATTAAGCCTAATTAAACTAGTACTGTAGCACTTATGGCTAATCATGGACTAATTAGTCTTAAACCATTTGTCTCGCGATTTCTAACCAAACTGTGCAATTAGTTTTTTTTGTCTATATTTAATACTACATGCATGTATCGCAAGATTCGATGTAATAATTTTAGGTAAAAATTTTTAGAAACTAAACCAGGCCTAAATAAAGCTAGGTATGGCATGGCTCCTTGGGCTTCGGCTCCCCCTCTGGCTGCACTGTTGGGCACTGTTAAACCCGGGTAGAACCCTGTAGCATTAAAAGAGCTCTGGCTCCTGCAAAAAAAAAAATGACCTGGACAGACAAGGAGACAGCAGAGCTAGGATGGTGTGGCTCCTCTGGCTCTGCTACAGTAGCTGTACAGGAGCACTACAGTCAAGAAGCCGAGCACTAGGAGCTGCACCAAAGGATGCCTAAGTCCAGGGCACAGCAGGCACAAACCAGTGTCCAGGCACAAAAAAAAAAAAGATTTTTAGAGGCGGTAAAAATTGGTTTTCAGAGGTGGTCTAAAAAACTGCTACAATGACACCGATTGTAGAAAAATAAGTGATTTTCAAAGACGGTTTTAATTTTAGAGGCGGTCGATTTTCCCTAAAAATAATTTTTAAATTTTTTAAAAATCATTTAGAGTCTAGTAAAAATAAGAAAAAAAATATTTGTAATATAGCGGTAAAAATCGGTTTTCAGAGGCGGTCTAAAAAACCACTAAAATGACATCGATTGTAAAAATAAGTGATATATTCCGAGACGGTTTTAAAACTGCGTATAAAAATTGATTTTTAGAGGTGGTTAAAACTGCCTCTAAAAATCGATTTTCAAAGGCGGTTCCCTTAAGACAACCGCAACTAAAAATCAATTTTCCCTAAAAATAATTTTCCAAAATTTTAAAAATCATTTAGAGTCTAGTAAAAACAAGAAAAAATATAGCCCAAAGGGCTGACAACCGGCCACAGCTCACAAGATTTATTTTTCACTTGTTTTGAATAATTTTGAATAAGTGCAGAAACCCAGATTCGAACCCACAACTTCTTCCTCACACGTTTCATCCCTTACCACCGCACAATCACTTATGACTAGTTGTACGGTGTTGTCTATTTGTATTAATAGGTACGAATATTGTAACCAATATTTTAACTCATAAACAATCTTAAATGAGAAAACTTTCAACTACAAAGTTTTAGATCTCGTCGAGCACTACAACTTTCGCATAGGACATTTCTCCATTCAAGGTCATTTGAAAAATTTAAAAATTTGAAATTCAAAATCTAAGACTTAGTTTATATATTTGGAACCCTAAATGATCTCAAAAAAAATTATCAACTATAAAGTTTTAGATCTTGTAGAGCTCTACAATTTTGATATAAATATTATCTTCATCCGACTTCATTTAAAAAAGATATGAATTTATTTGTGCTACGACTATTTTTAAGGACGGTTGATTTAGTCAACCGCCTCTGAAAATCGATTTTTAGTTGTGGTTGTCTTAAGAAATCCGTCTCTGAAAATCACTCATTTTCAGAGGTGGTTGACATAAGTAACAGTCCTTGAAAATAGCATTTTCAGAGGTGGTTCTCCTAACGGAACCGCTCCTAAAAATGGTACATTTTTTAGGCGGATTTCTTAATGGAATCGCCCCTAAAAATGGATCTTCAGTGACAGTCATGGAGCTACAGTGCTCCCAGCGACGTTAGAGGTGGTGTGCTAGTTTAATTGTCTCTGGTAGAAAAAGGAGGTGTCCCTAAAAATCTTTTCTGTACTAGTGGCATATCCACATGGTATGTCTGGAGACATCTCTCGCTGATTCGTGCTATTTAGAATCCTCCGAGAAATAGGATTTTATAGCTTCTAGAAATCCTATTTTATAGCTTCTAGAAATCTTTTACACATACTTAAAAGCTCTAGTTTGGTTTTGGTGAATTGATGAAACCCTAAGTGCTAACCTAGTTTATCAAGTGATCATGACATAGGTAGCACACTTCAAGTAGAAGAAGCTAATGAAGATCATAGCATGACAATGGTGATGGCATGGCGATGATCAAGGGCTTAAACTTGAAATGAAGAAAGAGAAAAACAAAAAGCTTAAGGCAAAGGTATAAACCATAGGAGCTATTTTGTTTTGGTGATCAAGACACTTAGAGAGTGTGATCACATTTAGGTTTGATAGCCGTACTATTAAGAGGGGTGAAACTCGTATCGGAATGCGGTTATCAAAGTGCCACTAGATGCTCTAACTTATTGCATATGCATTTAGGATCTAGTGGAGTGCTAACACCCTTGATAACATTTGTGAAAATATGCTAACACATGTGCACAAGGTGTTTGCAGGGTTGAGATCGGCGCTTTTGGAAAAATGAAATGTCTATTTTCTATTGCACCGGATGCAAAATTCTTGGTGATTGGCATATTGGAGCAAGGGTGAAGAAGTTAGAGTTGAAATGGAGTTGATCGAATTGATGCTGGCGTCGGTCAACTGACCGGACGCTGGGTCACTCAGCGACCGGACGCTGAAAGGCTGCGTCCGGTCGAGCTGTCAGACGGCACAGTAGGCTAGGGTTGAGCACCGGACGCTGGCTGTGTCCGGTCAAGGTGGACCGGACGCGTCCGGTCGGAAAAACATGCCTCGGGGAGCTTACTGGAAACGACCGGACGCTGGGCCTTCAGCGTCCGATCAATTTTGATCGGAGCGTCCGGTCAGCTTCATAGCCGTTGGAATGTGACGAACAACGTTTGAAGGGGATGACACGTGGCGTCCATCGGGCGACCGGACGCTGAGGGCCAGCGTCCGGTCAGTTTGACCGAAGCGTCCGGTCAGAGCGCGTTTTGCCCAGTGAAGGGGTATAACGGCTCTATTCGATGGGGGCTCTATTTATAGCCCCATGGCCGGCTCAAGGGTACTCTCTTGCATATTTTCATTGATATAGCAACCTTGTGAGCCTAGCCAAAGGACTCCCACTCATCTACATCATTGATTCATCATCATAGTGAGATTAGAAGTGATCCAAGTGCATTGCTTGAGTGATTGCATCTAGAGGCACTTAGTGATCGTGTTTCGCTGCGGATTTCGCTTGTTACTCTTGGTGGTTGCCGCCACCTAGACGGCTTGGAGCAGCGAGGATCGTCGAGCGGAGGTGGTGATTGTCTCCGGCTCCGATCGTGGTGATTGTGAGGGGTTCTTGACCTTTCCCCGGCGGAGCGCCAAAAGGTACTCTAGTGGATTGCTCGTGGCTTGTGTGATCCTCATCTTGTGTTGGTTGTGCGGCACCCTATTGAGGGTTTGGCGTGTGAAGCCAATTAGCGCGTGAACCTCCAAGTGAGTGAATCGCCACAACGAGGACTAGCTTGCCGGCAAGCAAGTGAACCTCGGTAAAAAATCATTGTCTTCATCATTGATTCTGAGGTGATTGGTCATCATTGTTATTCATCTTCGTGATTGATTGGTTCATTCATCTACACGGCGGTATAACCCTCTTGATCACTCTCTTTACTTTACCGCAAACTAGTTGACAAGCTCTTTAGTGTAGCTAGTTGTGAGAGCTTGCATGCTTGGTTGGTGTGGCTCTTTAGTTAGCCTTTGAGAGCACACTAACATAGGGTAGTGTCATTGCTCTTGTGTGAATTGACACTATCTAAACTAGAATTGTGGTAGGTAGCTTGCATTTTGAGTAGGCTAGCGCAACACAAGCTTCGCCTCATAATTGTCTAACCATTTGGTTAAGTGGTGTTGTAGAAATTTTTATTAGGCTATTCACCCCCCTCTAGCTATTAGGACCTTTCAATACTGCCACCCTGACAACTTGTACGCTTCTAAAGAGGTTACAGTTTTATCAAACAGCTTTATTTAGAACAGACAGTATCCAATTGCTGGCATCAGAGATACATCTACAGATGCAGGTGGAACGCAGTTATTACCCAGATTGTCCATCGCAATACGGAAGGAATTCCACGATTTACCGCAACGCCGTCGATATACAACAAATCTCTCGATATCCAGTTTTATTCTACCAGACTAAGAAACAAAAGATATTGTAATAAAAGCCTAAATACACGGAGGCCCTGTTCACTTCTCTTATAATCCGTCTTGTTCAGCTTGTTTTTTAGTCGGAATAGTATTTTTCTCTCACAACAAATCAGCCGGAACAGTGTTTCAGCTTGTTTTTTCAGCGAAGTGAACAGGGCGTAAAATACAACCAAAATTCAACCGGGTGTCATTATAACCTCGGAAGTGTAAGAAATCAGCCCAAAGCGGAGGGCATCAGCGCCGCATTCAGCAATGCCATTTGGGTAATCTTTCTTCTTCACTTCTTTTGCAATGTTTAATTCATTTGGATTCAGATTGCCTTCTTCTAGTCGATGACCAACTCATACGTGATATATTTTGGGAAGAACATGCAATTAACATTTTAGAGATTCTACTGAGGCCAGGACATGAGGATGTTATTGCTTGGCATTCTGATCCAAAAGGGGTTTTCTTGGTAAAATTGGCATACTATATTATGGATGATGCGAGTGAATGTACAAGGTTACATAAGAAAAGAGAAGGATCACAGGGCCCATTGTCTAATTTCCTAGAGAGGTGTTGGCTAAAGATCTGGAAGATATTTTGTTGCAAAAAATCAAACAATTTATCCTGTTCTAATGTGCTGCTTGTTCCCCGTTTTGTAATTTGTTAGTACATGAACTTGCGAGCATTGGCTTGCATTGGCCCAGGCCTATGCACTATGGGAAATACGTAATTTGCCGAGTGTAAAAATCTTTGCCGAGTGCCAAATTTCGAGCACTCGGCAAAGACCTGCTTTGCCGAGCGCCGCACTCGACAAAATATGACACTCGGCAAAGACCTGCACTCGGCAAAGGCTGTCTTTGCCGAGTGCCTGGCACTCAGCAAAGGAAGACACTCGGCAAAGATTGATAAGGGGCCTAACGGCATCCAGCGACGTCCTCTTTGTTGAGTGCCCCCCGTTTGGCACTCGGCAAAGAATTTATTTTGCCGAGTGCCAACCCTAGGCACTCGGCAAAATAATTTTTTTTGGTTTTTTGCCACCATTTTTTTTAAGCTTTAGTACACTACCACAAACAACATGTTTAAATTTGGGACATTTTCATTGCCTTTTGATATATTTCTATAGTTTATTTTGTTTTGTTGAATTTTTCCAAAAAATGTAAGTTTGAACTGCGGGTGCATTGAATAATGGATTACATTCGTTCAAAAAATGTTATCCTTGTTTCTTAGTGTAAATTTAGGCTAAATCCAGGAACTGTCTCAAAATTTCGATCAACGTGCTCACGGGGCAACGCCGCCAACTTGCGTGGGAGTGGTTTTTTAATTGTATAAAATGCGAACGAATTCCAAAAATCATGAAACTTGTCGAGTTATCGCCGTATCGTATGCGTATGCCGTGGAAAAAATTTGAAAAAGTTTCGACCACGTTGTCACGTACGATGCTCACAAACCAGGACATCTCCACATGTGATCACGGGGCATTTTCGCTGATGGGCATGGAAGTAGACAATGACATTGATCAGGACGATGGAGATGAGGACAACAGAGAAGAGGTGCAAAATGCTAAGGACTTATAAATGCTTGAGCGATTACAATTAGGCGATGACAATGATGACAACGATGGAGATGAGCCCGATTTACTCGACAATATTGATAGTGATGACGACACCTATGATCCAGCCGCTGCCAATCATGAAGAATATTTCTAATTCATGTAATACTATATTATTATTATTATTATTATTATTATTGCAATTATGTTTCGTTCATTTTGCATCTCTTTATAAGTACTTATAATTTAACTGTGCTAATTGGTTTACTCTTTGAAATTGCAGGCACTCGATAAAATGCCGGGCGGAAGGTAGGCCCGTCGGGGGGTCAACTCCCTCTACATGAGGGAGCGCTCACCACCCCACGCTAAGGAGGACCCTTTGCCGGAGCCACCGACGAGGAGGACGAGGACCGGCCGCCCCCACGGCCGTCCGAGGACGAGGGTGCAGCCGGTTGCCACCCCGTCGGTGGACGAGGACGACCAGGCGGTGGGCCTACACATAGGAGGGGGTGACACTTTCTCTGACTCATTGGACCATGGGGAGGCGGCGATACCGACAGCAGGGGGTTCCACTAGCACTGCCTCTGGCTCTACCTCGTCCGGAGTCTACTTGCGCGGGCCCTCGCAGCTCCTGGCGCGGCCAATCCCACTTCACCAGCGCCCGATGATTCGACCCCATGGCGACAAGTAAGTATTATTTCACTACTATTTCATATGACATGTTGAAAATCAAACTGGAGACTAACAATTCTTCTTAATGACTCTTGCAGCAACTGCGAAGTTGTGTCCGGAATGGGCCGCCACATCAATGGCACCCTGGGCCTTCTGATTCGGCAGCACTACCCTGGCATGGTCACCTACGCCTCGGTGACTTCGCCGCCCTGGACGTGGGACCACTTCTACGCCACCGAGGACAGCGAGTTCGACACCGTTGCGCGCGCGGATCAAGGCCGAGTTCTAGGTGAGTCTTTATCGCACTAAATTGGTCAATACTACACATTCATTGGTCGTTCTTGAAATAATAAAACGATACATGATGTATGTATGTAGGACATCTTCAGGTGCGATGAAGGGTTTGAGGACCGGGCGATGCGAGTGCAGGACAAGGTCTGTAGGTCCCGACTCTCGGACCTGTACCATGAGACGCGACTCTAGTGCATCATCAACTGAAGCGCCGACGTCCTTGGTCAGGTGGTGAGGAAGGCCGATGCCAGGACCAGGACGCTCACCAAGAAGCAGTACCTCTCGGTAAGTACGAAACATTAATACTGACTCCTTCCATGAAGAATAGGAAGGCTTTATTTCATCTTCTGACATATCAATAACTTGATGGCATGCAACAATGTCCTGATTGGTGCGCCAGGCACCGCCTCTGCTAGGAGGCCATTGTGGACAGGTGGCTCTCGGAGGAGTGGGCAGAGAAGCACAACATCCGTCGGGACTGCCGCCTGCAGATGGGTGGGGCGCCACACCACCAAGGCAACCGGAGCCTCAGCACGTACGCCCAGACATGGGTAATCTTCTTTGTGTTTTCATCTTTATTTATTTATTCTAACGCTCAATTCTCATTACTTGTAATCATCTTTATGTTTTCCTCATAGTCCCAGGCGCACCAAGGCCAGGAATACAATGAGTTCATGGCGTACGCCCTGGCACACAAGGGCAAGGCGATGGCCCCGGAAGTCACCTACAGCCCGGCGGACGGGCCCGAGGCGTACACCAGCGCGAGCGTCCATAGCAAGCTTAGCGAGTACACCTAGGCGGTCCGCGAGCGCCATGGGGAGGACTTCGATCCGGCCACCTAGCCCTTGGACACAGACCTCCTGATGAGGCTGGGAGGAGGGAAGCAACACGACCGGTATTGGATGGCGGACAACACAGTCGACTCCACCTCTGTTCTCAACCTCACCGAGATTTGAGCAAGGAGCATGAGCTCCTCCCTCCCCATACGCTCTCGATAGCAGAGCTCACAGCAACAGATGGCGGAACTCCAGGTTAGTACTGTTTTATTTGTCGTTCATTGCTTTTACACATCTACCTTGCCTTTGCATTATTTAAATATTGCGGGTGGAATGTTGCAGGCCGACTGGCGAAGGTTGGAGGCCCAGCAGGCGGCCCAGGCGGAGGCCCATCGGCTGGAGATGGAGGCTGTACAAGCCCAGAGGGCGGCCGAGGCGCAGAGGCTGCAGGACATGTTCAGCTTCATGGCGAGCCTTTAGGCCTTGCCAGGTGTGGTCGTGCCTCAGTCGCTGCTCGCTCTAGTTGTGGCTCCTCCTCCTCTTGTAGGGACTCCGGTGAGTATATATGGTTGTTTATTCCTTTAGCTTGTGTGGCCCTCCTGTAGATACTCATGAATTCGCTTCTCCTTTGTGCAGCAACAGTCGGTGGATTCGAACCCGACTTCTCAAGGTGGCCCTTCTCCACAGGCCGGGTGGACAACTGGCCCTCCTCAAGGTGGCAGTTCACACTCCGGGTGGAGAGGCTGGCAGTAGGTACCGTTTATTTATTTCTTTTCATGTTGCATGTACTTGTGTTAGACTTAGTCTTATATTGGATTACTACTAGAGACATATATATATTGTGATGAATATTGTCATGGATGATGCGAATGTATGTGATGGATTATGAACAATGGATTTGTATGTGATGTATTATGGATGGTGGATGTGTATGTGATGGGTTATGGATGTGTATATGATATATCCTGTACTGTGTGTTGATATATATGTGATTTCTTTGTTTGCGCTGATGGAAAGCAAAAAACCAAAAAAATAGCATTTTTCTCCTCTTTGCCGAGTGCCACACTCGGCAAAGAGGGCTTTGCCGAGTGCCACACTCGGCAAAGAGGGCTTTGCCGAGTGCCGTGACCATGGCACTCGGCAAAGCTGGGAAGCAGAGACCCAATTTTCCAGCTTTGCCGAGTGCCATGGTCACGGCACTCGGCAAAGATTTTTTTTAAAAAGAAAAAATTTCTTTGCCGAGTGCAAGAGTATGGCACTCGGCAAAGAATTTTCAAAAAAAAAGGAAAAATTCTTTGTCGAGTGCCGCTGAGGTGGCACTCGGCAAAGAGGCCGTCAGAGTTGACGTCGGATTTTTTTGCCGAGTGCTGACGTGACACTCGGCAAAGGCTTTACCGAGTGCCCGATATGTGGCACTCGGCAAAAAAACCTTTGCCGACTGCTCTTTGCTGTGTGCGACACTCGGCAAAGCCTTTACCGAGTGTATTTCGGGCTTTGCCGAGTGCCGCAGGCACTCGGCAAATTGCCGGTTTCCAGTAGTGATGTCTAGGCAAACCCTCACTCTGATCTTGTAAATGACTTGGTGGCTTGCGATTTGGCGATGTCTACAGTGGTGAATAAAAGGCCTTAGATACAAGATTAAATAAAAGAAGTCTTTACATGGAGATTGGTGAGACTGTATCCGCCTACGGGAAAAAAATCTATAAGACCATAACTAAGAGTACATGAAAATAGCAGCCACAACAGCATGCTCTATTTCTAATGCATTCATGGAGACACCTTCTCCTCGAATGTGATATGGCAAGGGCTAAGGAGTGTCTGTTCTCTTGTGGATTCTAACCTAGTTTCAGTCTTTCAGGCTTTGAGGAGTGATCTGACATCACTACATCATATGCTAAGCTATGGTTATTTGAAATGAGCTCTAAACTATCATAGACTCATAGGATGATTTTGTAAGGACAGGGGTCACACTATGGGTAGTATACGGTGGGTACGACGAGGAATTCATGAGGGAGTTTCAATCGCCTCTATCGACCCATGTTTTAAAAAAGATATCTGAATGGGCTAAATGTGTTAACAGTAAAGAAATTACAAGGCATTAATGTTGTTCTAGATCGAAGTTTTCGAACACTAGGTGGTCGTTGGACTAGCGTGGACTTGGAAAGGGGACCTTTTGGGAGCGAATGTGGAACGAAAGGAAAACAGCGAAGAGAATTCGGGTGTAGAAAGAATCATCATTCATCATCCTTACAACAACCCCCCAAGGGTTCTATTTATACACATCGTAGGCTTTACATAGAACCAAATTGCCCCTGCACTTACTCAGATACAAAGCATATCCTAAACAACTAGGGTCAATTTGGTCTAAACGGTCAATATCGCCCATAGTCTACACCGTCCCTAGTAATCACCTGGCCTCTGCCCTAGTCGGCTGTCTTCCGCCTCAACGGGCGCTGCCGTGGACCCTTGGGATGACTCCTTCGCTTCGCCTCACATTTCGTCGCGGCATCCTTGTCTCCACACACAACCCCGCTTGCTGCCGTGACAAAACCAGGAGATCACCGGTAGACAACGAATACTCATACAATGCGGCGAAATGGGACTTGAGTTCACTGGGCGGCGACTGCGGATTGCGCCCATGGTACTGCTTTTCTGTACAGCGGTGAGTATCCTCGCCTCCTCGCTTCTTTGCACTTCATGAACTCTCGTGGCGCGATGGCGAAGCGAGCCGCCCGTGCTAGCGAATTCGCCGCCTCACCGAATGGCTAAATGACTAAGTACTGGGGCAGCGGAGGGCGACGAGGGGGTGGCGAAGAAGGTTGTCTCCCCCCGCCCCACACACACCCCAACAATTAAGATTGATGTGAATACAAGAGAGGATGAACGCCTTCGAGTAAAGGAATGGTGAAAATTCATGCGGGCGGAGGTATTGCATAGAATGGAAATTGTGGAGCATCATAGTAATATGCCGAGATGAACAAGGGCAATTATGGGAGAATCTGCCATTGTGCTAAGCGGTGCCATATAGCAAAGCTCTTATGCTTGCAATGGTGGTATCTGATTGCCTGGAGGTACTCTGACAATGCCGCAATAGAATGATAGTCGTCTACTAGCTAATTCCGACGGAGATCTAGATGAACGATCAAGGAAACACCTACGACTGTGAAGTTTTGCTGCTCCTTTCATTTCAAATTTATGTCACTTTGGTTGTATACTAAGTCAAATTTGTCTAATTTGATTGATTTTTTTTTAAATATGCTAACATCTATAATGTCAAATAAATAAATTAGCAGGATGTATTTTATGGTGTCCCATGAATCTTGTTTGATGGTGTAGATCTTTGTACATTTGAGCCACGGAGGAACACCGCATGTATCGATTTCTTATTCTTTCACAAAGACAAGCCACAAAGACTGCCGCAGGCAGTGCCACAGTCTTGCTGCCCTCCCGCTCCTGCGGCATGGAGCATGGGCGCCCGATCACCCTGACGTCCATCGCGGTCATCGCGTTCGGCGGCTGGCGGCGGCCTCTGTGGTCCGGCAGCTTGGGAGCCGTGATGACTAGCGACTGGCGAGGCCATCGTTGTCGGGTCTCCGGTGCGGATCCTCTCCTCGGTTGTAAAAAAAACATTGTCGGGTCACGCCGTCGCGCCGTGCCTCTTGCCTCTGTCATCGTGAAACCTTCTCGTTTTCGTCATGGTACACATGGACCGCGGTTCTGGGCTTGTGCCCGCTCGGTTTCTCCGTACACCCTGGGTCACCATCTTCCAATCTTACGAAGTGAACAGTGCTATGTCATTTGCTTATTTGCATATGCATAATGCATTGTGAATAGTGCTATGCCATTTGTTGAATTGCACACATTGGGCAAAGTTTGAATGCTTGTAGAAGGAATGCTTCGGTTGTGGAGAAATTGAATTCATTTTTTTTCCCCTTCCCAACCATTAAAAAAACCCCAAATATTCTTCGCAAAGACGAATTCATACACACAGAATCAGTATTCGATCATTGCTCAACGTGTCCGTACGCAACGCGTACGGCATAGTTACCACGCGACACACGGCCAACCGCCGCCGCCGCCGCCTCCATGAGAAAGCACCTCAGGCTTCCATTCCACCACATCCGCCGTCGCCGAACCTCCAAGCCCTACAGCTCGGCAGCTCACCTCGCCGCCCCCTTCTCCTTCCCCTCCAGCTCCGCCGCCTCCTCCTCCTCCTCCGGCCTCCGCGAACTCGACCTCCTGCACGCGGGCGAGCTCGCCCCGACCCCTCGCCTATACCACTCCATCATCACCGCGTGCGCACAATCTAAGAACCTCGCCGGTGGCCGTGCCATCCACGCGCACCTGTCCCGCTCCCGCCTCGCAGGCGATGCCTTCCTCCTCAACTCGCTCATCCACATGTACTGCAAGTGCGGCACCGTGTCGGACGCGCGCCACGTGTTCGACGGAATACCCAGCCGGGACGTGGTCTCATGGACCTACCTCATCACCGGGTATGTGCAGAACGACATGCCAGCAGAGTCCCTCGGGCTTCTACCCGACATGCTCAGGGCGCGGTTCAAGCCCAGCGGGTTCACGTTCACCAGCCTCCTCAAGGCGGCCGGCGCCTGCGGTGGCCGTGGCATTGGGGAGCAGATGCATGCGTTCGCTGTGAAGTACAACTGGGATGAGGATGTCTATGTGGGGAGTGCACTTCTGGACATGTATGCACGGTGTCAACAAATGGACATGGCCATTAGTGTGTTTGACCGGCTGGACTCGAGGAACGAGGTGTCCTGGAATGCGCTGATTGCTGGGTTTGCAAGGAAGGGCGATGGAGAGACCACGTTGATGAAGTTTGCAGAGATGCAGAGGAATGGGTTTGGGGCGACACACTTTACGTACTCGAGCGTGTTCTCTGCGCTTGCTCGTATAGGTGCTCTTGAGCAGGGCAGATGGGTGCATGCACATATGATTAAGTCTGGGCAGAAGCTAAGTGCCTTTGTCGGAAACACTATGCTTGGCATGTATGCAAAGTCCGGGAGCATGGTTGATGCTAGAAAGGTGTTTGATCGTGTGGATCAGAGGGATCTAGTTACTTGGAACACAATGCTCACTGCATTTGCACAGTATGGTCTTGGAAAGGAAGCGGTTGCTCATTTTGAGGAAATTAGAAAATGTGGCATCCAGCTTAATCACATCACCTTCCTTTCTGTCTTGACAGCTTGTAGTCACGGAGGCCTGGTTAAGGAGGGAAAGCACTACTTTGACATGATGAAGGACTATAATGTGCAGCCTGAGATCGATCATTATGTTAGCTTTGTTGATCTTCTTGGTCGAGCTGGCTTATTGAAAGAAGCTCTGATCTTTGTGTTTAAAATGCCCATGGAACCAACAGCTGCTGTTTGGGGAGCCTTGCTTGGGGCTTGCAGAATGCATAAGAATGCTAAAATAGGGCAATATGCAGCTGATCATGTCTTTGAACTTGATCCAGATGATACTGGTCCACCTGTGCTGTTGTACAACATATACGCTTCTACAGGTCAATGGAACGATGCTGCTAGAGTGAGGAAGATGATGAAGGCAACTGGTGTAAAGAAGGAGCCTGCATGCAGTTGGGTCGAGATTGAGAATTCGGTGCACATGTTTGTGGCAGATGACAATACTCATCCCAAAACAGAAGAGATATATAGGATGTGGGAGGAGATAAACATGAGGATTAGAGAAGCAGGGTATGTCCCCAATACAGATCATGTGCTTCTGCACATAAATGAGCAAGAGAGGGAGACGAAGTTGCAGTACCATAGCGAGAAGATCGCACTGGCATTTGCACTGATCAACATGCCTGCAGGGGCAACGATTCGGATCATGAAGAACATTAGGATATGTGGGGATTGCCACTCTGCATTTAAATATGTCTCCAAAGTATTCAAAAGGGAAATTGTTGTGAGGGACACTAACAGATTCCACCATTTCAGCAACGGCTCTTGTTCTTGTGGAGATTATTGGTGATCGTGATGATTTTGAATATTGGTGAGTTGTAAGGATCACCTACTCTTTCATGCTTCCACAGAAGTCACGATTGGCGATGGCAAGAAGGCTAAGTTCTGGCATAACAGCTGGCTACAGAGAGCTGCACAAAGGGTCGTTGCTCCACAATTATTCAGCCATGTTAAAAGGAAAAACAAAACAGTGGAGCAGGAGCTTCTAATAACAACTGGATCAAGCCCTTCTGTGGGAAGATCACAACAGCCACGCAGCTTGAAGAATTTGTTTTCCTCTAGATCCGCATTCATCAAATTAACCTTCAACCAGGTGTCACAGATCGCATTGGATGGAAGTACTCAGCAAAATCAGCTTATGATGCACAATTCTAGGGCACCTTCGTTTTCTTCAAGCTAAGCCTAATTTTTTTTCGATCAATTCGGGGGAGCAAGGCTCCACCTACTTATATTAATCGAGTGAGCTGTGAGAAACAGCTCGAGCATACACCTTACAACCCGGCATACCAGGCGAGAGATTACAAGAGGGGGGGTGGGGGACTAGACAGCAGCAGCATGGGGGAGGCGTTCCTGGACATAGGTTTGCCAGGCAGCAATATGGCTCTTGGCCCTTCGGAAGCAGCAGGCCCATGATCCCAAGTCCCTGGCAACGTCTCTGATGATGGAGGCCGCGGTATTGTTTTCTTTGTTGAAGATGAGCGTGTTTCTGGCTTTCCAGATGTGCCAGAGAACGGTGAGCATGACGTCCATTCGAACTGTGGCGGGAAGATCAATCTCCTGTCCGATGAGCCAAGGGAGTCTCTGGAGCCCTGCAGAAATAACGGCAATGAAGGGCGTCCCAAACCTTCCTTGCGCGAGGACAGGCAGTGAAGATGTGGTCGCCTGTTTCCAAGACACCATCACACGCAGGGCAGAAACACTCCTCCAGGGGTTTAATGTTCTTCCAGAAGAGGTTGGCTTGGGAGTTCATCCTGTCAAAATGGACCAGCCAGCCAAAAACTTCACTTTGCCTGGGAGCCGGCACTCCCAATTAGCTTGGGACCAAGGAGGACTGGGGCTTTGGAGTGGAGGGCCCGGTAAGCGCCGCAGCTGGTGAACGGGGGGGGAGGAGGGCAGGTTAAGGAGCCTGCAGTCCGGGTAGTCAGTTAGCTGCACCGAAGAGAGCAAGCGGCGCAGTAGGAGAAGCTCGTCCTGAGCCTGATGGGTGCGGCGTGGATGGAGGAGAATTTCCACGCCCTCGGACAAGGTGTGGTGAACGCTGGAGAGGGGTTGGAGGCAATGGGAGTAGAGGGCTGGGAAGGTGGTGGCCAGGGGCTCGGGGCCCAGCCACTTGTCAAGAGCTAAGCCTAATTTGGAAGGCAAGAGCTGAAAACAAATGCAAATTCTTCACTTGGACTGCCATACAGGACAGATCCTCACGGTGGATAATTTGGCAATCCATGGTTAGCCTCATCAATCCTGCATTCTTTGCCATGGTCCCTTGGAAACTGTATTACATTTATGCCTGTGGTTCCCTTATGCACAATTGATCTGGTCAGAAATCCTAGCCTGGGAACAGATTATTCTGCCTCGTACTTTGCACCAAAGTAATTCTGAATCGATTGTGAATTGGTGAGAGATGACAGTGAACAGTCTGCCAAAAGAGCAGCGATGATCCTTTAGCGGCATCGCAGTTTACGTCATGTGGAATATTTGGAAGGAAAGGAATCACTGCATCTTCCAACATGCTAATTTACTACTGTCAGATGTTGCTGCAATGGCAAAGGAAGATATTCTGCGATGGAGGTGCGCCTTTCTAAACTGTTACCCGGGGTTGGACTTGTATTTGTGTGACTGTGTGAGCTGTTTGTGACCTAGCTTTTTAGCATTGTAGTTTTCCTTTTTGTGCCGTGGAGCCGTGGATGGCCCTCTACTTGCTGGCTGGGGGCTGGTGTTCCATGCCACTCAGCGCACTTGTACAAATTTGCTTTTCTACCTTAAGTGATTAGGCAGAGCTCCTGCCATTTCTTTCAAAAAAAAATGTTGGTGAGTTCAGAAGGGCATGTGCTATTGTGGGCCGTGGTCCATGGTTTCATGCAGTGACAGCAATCAGGACTGCATGATGAAGATGTGCACTGCATAATGTAGTACCATTTATAGTGTATTCTTTCCTGAAATATTATTTTTGATTGAGGCTGCTGTGCTCTGCAGCCCTAAAGATGATGCTGTGGAAAGTGACTCCAGCAGACATGTTGCATGTTGCAAAAGCCAGGTTATTGCCCATCTGTACCTGATAGACTGGCTTACAGGTTCATCTGAGGAACATAGAAATGCATCCCACATTCCTGCGGTGCAATGTCTGAACTTGGATTCTCTGGGTGGGAATGCGTTTGAGATAGCTTTCCTTCAGGTAATTTTCTTTCCTAGAATCCATTTTGCTGTGTTGATATAATCCGGATAGCTTGCGAGATGATATTTGTTCATGATAATGAGACAGTGAGTGTGGACATGGGTTCATGACTCTTTACTGGCGGATGATTTTGCTACTCAGTGTCACATTTTGCATTTCAGGTTATACTGAGAAATATCAATGGCTTTTCATGGAGGCTGCAGCCTATTTGGGCAATTGGGCCAGGCCTGGCAAGCTGAGTTGTGATGGAGCAGTTCTTGTAAGTCAGTTATAGCCTTATAATAGGTCAGGTAAATGATAATGTATCAGGAAATCAGTGCTTCCACACTATGGTTAAACGCTACAATCAATGGCAACCCTTCCTGTTTGTTTAACCTATATGGAGGAGGCGATGTCATTATCGTGAATTGGTGTGGGGTGTCCGGATATGAGAATCCCTCTGAGAAACAAAAGATGCTGCACCTGCACTGATGATGGTACCAGAGAGTACTGTGACTAGTCTGTGTTGATGTACTGGACTTTGCCGGCGACTCCATTTTGGACCAAACATTCAAATTTGAGGATAGGAGATCACGTTCCTCCTATATGATATTCGTTGTATGAGTGGGGTGTTGTACTACGCCATGACCTTGCATGTTGCTGCTGCGTCAGCCGTGCACCCTGAAAGCAACTAATATACTATTGCTTACCACCAACATGATCTGACGCTCTCTTCAGAGCTTTTCTTGAGAACTTATTTTGCAATTCAGAGAGCTTCAAATTCGTATTTGTCATGTTTGTTGCCCCTTGGTTTGTTATCAGCGGGCCTGAGCCCTGAGGATAGTTGTCGTGGCGAAATGGAGCCATCTGCGACCTGTATTATTTCGAGTCGTTAGTTGGTCACGGCAGGACGCTTACCCTGACGCTGAATGGCCGCAAAACCTGCTGGCTGCTACTGCCCCAGAATCCCAGGTCGCGGCGTTCTTTGGCTAAGCGCAGGGCGGCAGGGGCCAGGGGGTGGTGGCGTACACTCCCAGGTTACGTCGTACGACGACCAAGCAGTGCCACTGTGCCAGGTACAGTACTAGCAACGTGAGCTCTGCATGCATGATGTGCTCTGCATAGTTTCGCACGGAGCCGGTACATCTACACGGCAGTCGACAGCCACAAATAAAAAAAAATCATGCTGCCGATGGAGCCCCTTGCCTTACCTTTGCCCTTTGCCGTGGAAGGGGACGGGAGGAAAGAAAGGGCGACGGACGGGAGACCCGCGCGCATGCAAAGTTGCAAACGTGATGCGTCCCGGCCGCGTCGCTTCGGCGAGTGCATGCCGGCCGGCCCCCGCTCACCTGTTGCCAGGTCACTTGCGGTTGCGGTTGCGCTTTGCGCGTACCGGCGTGCGTGATGTTGGGGCACGCGATCTCGGCCGGCCCGTGGCGCGGAATTCATGGCCGCCTCCGCTCTCCGGGCTGCCGCACCGCACGACCTGCGTGGCACGAGCCGTTGTTCCTTGTTTGGCGACGCACGCGGTTCCGGCCCGGCGCGGCTCTGTGGGGAAGTGCTCCAACAAAGGCAATGCAAACCGTGACAAGCAACGCAGTGGCTCGAGCGAGCGTCGTCCGTCGTACGTACACGTCGTTTCTGGCGTTCGGTTAATATATAGGCCCGGCCAGCCGAGCGCGAGCCTGCTTGGCACGGCGTGGCGTGGCGTGCGTGCAAAACGCTCGATCGCCCGTCCGCGTGCTCCGTCTCTTAGGACCCCGCAGCACCTTCTTCCTCCTCCTCTCGTACCATCGACACCACCTCGCCAAGCCAAGCAGCGCGCAAAACCTCTCCCATCCGAGATCCTCTCTTCGGTCTCCTCGATCGTACGAGGTACTATACCATCCAATGACGCATGCATAGGGCAGGGGTCTTGTTCCTGCACGAATGCAGGGTGTAGTAGATAGTGCTTGTTTACGTTTCATGCAGAATGCATGTTTGTGTTGAGTCGATGGTGGTGAACCGTGCGTATCCATGTTTTTTTTCCCTGACGAATTATGGATTTCTGATGCGGTGCAGTGCGTGCATGGATCAGCGGCCGCCGGAGCGCAAGGCGAAGCGCGCGAGGGAGGAGGACGTCCATGCCGCGCCGCTGGACTTCCCCTTCGAGGAGGCCGCGGCCGCGGCGGGTGCGGGGGCGTTGGGCGACGTCATCGGGGAGGCGTCGCGGCGGCCGCCGGGGGTGTTCCAGTTCCCCTGGCAGAAGTGCCGGGGCGGGCTGGGCGTGTCCGCCTCCGCCGCGGCGGGGTCGTCGTCGTGGGAGCTGCGCGACGTCTTCTTCCGCTCCCTCGTCGACGGGGGCGCCGCGGCCATCGGCGTGCCGGGGGACCGGCTGGTGTCGCCGCCGCCCGGCAGGCGCGCGCTCCTCGACGGCGTCGACGCGTGGCTCGCCGCGGCCGCCGACGACGGCGAGGTGGACCCGGTCTGGCGGTCCGCGCTAGCTCATGGCCCGCGGCGGGTCGGCGAGGATGACGACGGACGTGGGCCCGCCCCGCGCATGCTTCGCGGTCGCGGGTGAGCCCCGCGTGGCATTGAGTACGCTGCGGCGCCCCTCCATCATCAGCCGCGTGACGTGCTGATATGATGATCAGGGCTCCAGGCAGCGCTGCGGGGGACCGCCGTGGGTGCTGATATGATGATCAGGATGGAGTAGGCAAAACCGCAAAAGGACCAAAGAGAAGTGTAGAGAACCATGGCCATTGGGTGATCCTTGTTTTTCCAATGTCCTTTTCTGTTCCTTGTTCTATTTTATTTGTACAGTTATCATTAGACATTCTGGCAAAAAGAGTACTGTATTCTTTGGGAAATCATTCCAGTCTCCGTTTCTCGTATTTCACCGATAGACAGAGGAACTCTTAAACCAGTTTCCACCAAAACCCTCCTGCTCCCGCGCTCAGCTCCACTATCTACCTGTAGCATAGATGTACTTGTATCCAGCTTAATATACGTGTGTTATAGTAAATTAAGGTCAAACTTAGTTTAATTTTTGTCTCAATCCACCCAACACACATAGATATAGTGGATAGGAGTGCATCCAAATAAGCGAGTACCAACCAATGCATTTGTCTCGTACTTGGTTTTTTATCAGACTTTACGTCCACCTCCTCTATCAATTCTATTGCCGCACCCATCTTCAAGTTAGCCCCATTTTGGGCCTTGTTTGGGTAGAAGGTAAGTGCCTCCAATCCATGTATGTATTAAAACGGGAATAACAAAAAGATTAACGGGAATAATAGAAAGATTACTCCATTTTATGTTTCAATCCAAATATGTTGAGGGTGAAATGAGATTATACGAATAACTTCTTGTGCAACATCACCTCCGAACTCGTTCAACTCATCGATAGTCCTCTACACACCAAGGCGAGCGGCATTGTCGACCTACGTAGGGGGTGAAAACGAGCGAAATTGATCACATAAGACATTTTAAATTTTCGCTTTTAAATTTTATTACAAAAACAAAATCAAATCTGGAGGGAATGAACATGAAAACATGGTTTACAGGAAATTGAAAGCGAACCAATTTAAATATCGGAATATGAAAAAGGCAGAAACATGTTACTCGTGAAATCAAGAAACATGACTTCATATACACCTAACCAACCCGATTTGGCAATAGTAACAACACAAGTAACTCTAATTCATACTGCAAGATATAGAAGATGACAATATCACAATAATGTAATACCATAAATCCACGACACAGCAAGCCAACCACTAGTTCACCGTAGACTGAACTAACACGGTGTCACGGTGTGGCGTGGTTGACCATGCTTCATTATTTCCCAAAATGAAATATCCCATGCTGGTAAAAAGAGATATACACATAAAGAAGGGGAAAAGCAAAACAAAAACGTCAAAACAACCATATTGTTTTCATCCGTGTTCAATTTTTTTAGAAAAAAAATCAACATATCATTTATGTCCTATTTTGAAATAAAAAAAACAGAAAAAAGAATGATCAGAATCACCACAAATAAAATGGAACCGATTAAACGTAAAAATCAGTGTGGAATGGGATGGGATTTATCGTGGCCCTTTTTCACCTCTGCTCCTACGCAATCAATTTCCTGGCTTTACTCTAGACTCGGGACTTCTCCGTAATCCTCAGCCTTGTCAGGCAAGATGATGGCTGAATAGGTTCATCTATAAATCAAACCATTAATCTTCAGGCAAATTCCTGGTGGATCGAATTTGACTGCTTTTCTCCATTAACCATTCAATAAAAAATGTGGATTCTGTCTTTCATGGACTGTCGGATCTAATGAGGCTATACTTTATGTTTCTTCAGTTTGGATGTTTTTCTTATGTACAGCTGAATTTATAGTTCATGGGAACCCACAAATATGTACTTCGTGTTGCTACAGATCATAGAAATTTTCGGGAAAAAATAGGAGAGAAACCGTAGGGGGTATTTGGGACTCTGGGGTGACTGCCTAAAATAATTTTGGTGGAAATCTATTTTTTCTTGCATAATTTAGGAACGGTAAAGTTCACTTCTGCATTTGTTCTCGAGTAAGTATTTCTTATTCATTTTTCTCTAATTCTTCTGCTGCATCCACGTCCACAATAAAAGCCATAGCATGATTTTGAGCATGTTTAATGTACATGGATATTGCTAGGCTGAGCTTGATGAAAGACCAAGCGGTGGACCACACTAGGAGCTGAAACTCAGAATTCACAAATACATGATGAACTTAAGTGCTTTCCACCTTCGACCCCATCTAAGCTCCGCCCTTCTGTACGACTGTTATTCATCACTAATATAGTTAATTTTGAATGTTAGTTATAGGTATAAGCATAACGAATAAACGATGCTTTCAAGCCTCTCTTCGGTCTGATGGTTTGTTTGCCTTCTTTACTCCGACAAATTACATATTGACATGTTCATTACTCTTTTTTCAAAATGCAGCATCCCACCTCACCGTTAAAGATAGATTGTCTTCACTGAAAGAATCTCTACCACATATAATTCACCGATGCAAACTTTTTTAAAGTCACATAAAAAAATATCCACCACAGTCATAAATTCTCCTAAGTATAACTAGAAAAATACACCCAAACTCAACCAACCTTCAAAATAAACTTTAAAATGAAGAGACAAGATCCGTTCCGATATCTCCCTTCTCTTGCTCCTCGGACAAAACCTCATCTCTCATCGTCCCATCACCCCGCGCCGTGGCGGGCGCAGGGCGACGGCGCCCTCGCCGGCGGCACGCCGGCGCGAGCCCGGGCCCCGACGGCCCTCATCCCTCACCCCCGACCCGCCCTGGATCCGCAGCTACCGGTGCCCATCCTGAAGGTCCCCGCCGCCACCCGCACCACCCCGACGCCCACGTCTGCGGCCACTGCTGCACCCACGACGTCCCCGTCCACCTCCCTCTGCCTCGGCATCGGCCCCGCATCCCCCGACGGGCGGCCGACGGAGCCGGAGCAGCCTCTAGCCGAGCGCCGGTGGGGTACGTGCTGCGAGCTGCCGGTGGGGTACGTGCAGCTTCCCTGCTCGGCAGGCGCCAGTTCCCTTCCCTCCTCAAGCAGGTGCGGCACATCCTCCTCTAGATCTAGGCACTGGAGCTCTTCCTCTGTGCTGCGGAGGTCTGATCTGGATTTTTTCCTCTTTTATTGGCTGCTTGATTTTGGGGAGCATTAAGGAGACGCGGAGGATGGTGTTCCATGGAGGTCGTTGGTGTGACTTGCATGCCTCTGCAGCCATGGCGTGGGAACCGGAGTAGGTGCCAGCTATGACTTTTTATGTTGTGATACATCACTTTTTTTTTACAGATTATGGTCTTATCGGTGATATTTAGCTATACGTGGACATCTCTTGAATTTAGTTATGTCAGACTTCTAGACTGCTCATGTTGTTAGCTGAAATGAAGTTATTTGTGTGATTGGCCACTGAGAATGAGAGGGGACAGCAGCCAATGAAATTAATGTTGGTACCTCAACAAGAAAATATTTAAACAAATTTGGACGGTGATAATTTGCGCATATTATTGTGAGTTATCTGTATGAGCTCTATGATCTGACACAAATATTTAGAGTGCTTTCTTCTTCAAAATATTCATGGTTACAATTTATTTATTTTGCATGTATCGTCTTTTGGTTGTTTGATTTAAGATATCCCTGTTTACAGTCTAACAGATGCTGATGCCTCAAATTACCTTTTCGATCATTAGTTTTGTGATGATCAAGTCATATTGATGTTCTTGCAGGTATTTAAGAACATGTATTAATGAGAATCCAGGCTGCCTTTTCATTAGAACCAACCGTGATCCTACTAGGCATATGACATCTGCCCAAGAATGGTCAGGTATTATAGTCGAGAAGTTTATTGAATTTTTGGAGTTTCTATTTGTACAACAATATAATTTGCAATTTCTTTTTTGGAGTTTCTATTTGTCCAGCCAGGTCATGGCACATGAGGTGTCGAGGAACTAATGCGAAAAAGATGGGTATGGCTCATCTCTGCTTCTCTTTGTCAATCTATATTCTGAATCTGATTAGTGAAGTATATTCAATGTGACAAAGCATTCAAACTCATGTCGATTATCATTTGTCCTGCACAAAAGTATGCAGGATAGGTGCATGATGGCTATTTAGAAATTGCTCTTCCATTTCTGCCGGTACACTTCTGCTCTTTTTGTGTTAGTTTCTCAAGGGATGGTGAAAGCCTCTCAAGGTATGCATCCAACTTATTATGAATCTTCTAATTTGGTACCGCAGAAAAAAGAAAATGAAAAATACTATAGAAGTCTGTATGTTGCAACAGGCCAACAACAACCATGAAAATATCATATTTCTGTAACTTGTGCTGAATATGTAGTGGATATTCAACTATATAATTATTCTCATTTTATAATCATTTAAGCTAGGGTACTAGCCTAATATTGAATGCTGTCCAGACTCCTTTTCTTTTCTGCACAATGTCATGGAGATTTCTCTCTGTTCTTGCAGGGATTAACCACTTCTACGAGCCTCGTGACTGCGAGTGGTTGGACACCGGCTGTAAGGAGCTACAACATCAACATATAATTATGTTGATTCAAAAGGTGATCCATGGTTTCAAATTCACACACATGATCATTAAATTCACATCAACATATATGGTACCTTGCAGACCTTTTTTCCTTCATTAGCTGAACACCAGCAGGGCAGCAGATTGAAAGAAAATCTGTTTCTAAAACATGTGTCAAAACCATTTTTTCCAGTCTTAACAGAGAAATTTAGTTTCATCTCTTAATGCATATTTGTTAGTTTGGAAGGTTAGTTTTTTTTTATTTAACATAATGCCATTTGTAGGTCGGAAGGGCGGGCCTGGTGCAAGTGGTAGAGTCTTACCGCCTGTGACCGGAAGGTTCCGGGTTCGAGTCACGGTCTCCTCGCATTGCACAGATGAGGGTAAGGTTTGCCACTGACACCCTTCTTTAGACTCCGCACAGAGCGGGAGTTCTCTGCACTGGGTATGCCCATTTGCAGGTCCTTAGAACAGTAGGCACCAAACTCATCAGGCTGTTCGGTTGGCTGGTTCGTATCATTGCTGGTTCGTGAAAAAGTACTGCTGGCTGGTTTGTGTGAGAGAAAAATACTGTTTCGGCTGGAAATTTACGATCGTTTACGACAAGCCACAGCCAAATGAACAAGGTTGTGCAAAAAAAAAAGGTGTATATTGGTACTAATAATCAGTCGAGCATAAAAAAAATGTGCATCTCTGAAAGCTGCTATGGCGTTAGCACGGGCACTATACTAGGTACTGATAATCAGTCGAACATAAAAAGAATATAACCAACTAAGCAAATCTCACATCGTATCATAAATAATTAAATGTTCACCATTCAATATGCCGTTAACTAAAAATACAGCTGAACCATATATAACACGGAAAGTATACTTGCTTGGTAAGGCAAGTGGCTTTGGTATGGCGTCATTCAAATATCCTCGAGCCCTGGCCCTTGATGGCTTGCATCCTCATCCACACGCACGAGTATATCGCCGCCCCTAGGTCAAACGGAAGCGGCGAGGGCCACGTGGCCGCCCTTGCTCATGCGTGCCGCTCTCGACCGTGTGCCAGCAGCGTTTGAGGTGCGGCGAGGGATCATAGCGATAAGTCGGACTCGTTTGTTTCGGCTCCGGCTTCCATCGACACCGGTACTGTTTATGAAGCCGTTTTTTCCTCTCTCCTATACTGTAGCAACACTGTTCATTGAAGATGTTTTCTCTCTCATACTTTTTCGTCTCACTGTTCACTGGGTACTGTTCACGAAGCCGGCGGAGCTCACCCTTGCAGCTCCTGCGGCTCCGGCTACAGTGCGTGAAACAGTGCCGGAGCACGCAGGAGCGGTGGCAAACTGGTCCTGTTGATAAGTTTAAACGAACATGGCCTCCGGCCTAAGGGCCAACCACAACCAGCACCGGTCAACAACACATCAACCAACTCCCCCGTCCCAAAAGAACACAATCTTAAATACTGTATAAATTTACTAGACAAAAAGAATACAATTTTAGATGTAAATAAATTAAACAATTCACTTAGATCTAAAATCTAAACAATTTTAGAGGTCTACTGTACGCTAATGAAGCCAGAGCAAGACTTCCGCCGAATCCAGATCCAGCTAAAATCTTGGCAAATTTGGTGCGTCCCCATTTGGACCGTGTGCCCAGAGTAAAAGCGAGGCCCAGCAAACCGACGCGCACGCGGCAGGCGGCCAGTGCGGCACGCACGGGCGACATCATCTCGCATCGCATGGATGTCACGCTCCTGGCGGCACCGATCGCACGTTACCCTACCCGCACCGCAGCCCGCCCCCGGAAATTCGCGTCGCGCAAGCCGACGTCCCAAACCCCGTCGCACCCCCCACCAAAATAAGCGCTTGCCCCCACCGGAAAGCGACCGCCCCCTCTCCCTCCCCCCTTCCCCCTCCCCTCCGTAGCCGCGGCGGCAGGCTCGCCGGCACTGGCGGCGAGGGCAATGCTGCGGCGCCGCCGGTGGTGCCGGGGCGCGGTGCTGCTGCTCCTTCTCGCGTCGGTGCTCGCGCCCCTCGTGCTGTACGGCGGCTCCCCCGTCTCGGTCGCGCCCCTCCCGGACTCCACCGGTGCGTTCCCTTCCCTTCCCTTCCTCTGGCCTGGCCTCTCTCCGTGCGTGGCTTCGGGCAATGTGGGAAGGTTTCGTGTCTGATGGGCGCGGTTTTCCGGGCGGTGTTTTGGTTTCTTGCAGTGGCGAGCGGCGCGTTCGACCCGGAGGGCGCGTCCAATCTGGTGTGGCCGCACATGGCAGCGTCCGCGGTGTCTCTGGCCAAAGGTGAGTTTCTTTATCCCTATCTCCTGCTCGATTGGACCTATTCTTACAAAGGGAATTTTCGCATTTCGGCCGTCTTAGATCGTGTAGTGGTACGGACGATGGAGACGGATGATTTTTTTTTTTGGTTCATTCACGCTGCTATGCTAGCACTCAAACAACCAATTGATGCGTTTTTGTAGATTTGATAATTGAAAGGCTTGGGGAGCACAAAAACCGTGTGCTATCGGCAACTGATGGCTGGCAAGTGGTTGAGGCAGGTAGCGGGGGCCGTGCATCTGGAAAATCAGATACTGCTGCGGTCAGGGAGGAGCATGAGCTGCGGAGGGCGGAAGAGGAAGGTGACCCGGTTGCCGTGGGGAATGGCAGGGGGCAGGACGGCGTCATTAAGGAGGTTGTGGGAAGCCAGGGAAGGGAAGATGGATCTGGTGAGCCCGGGGATAGCAGGGAGGTTGGGGAGCAGAACGGAAAAGAAGTTGGGATAGAGTTGCCTCACGCAACTGGCGTGGTGCACAAAAATGGGTCAGATGGACTAGAAATGAACGAAGTTTCTGGACTGCGCGCTGTTGGAATCCTGAATTCATCTTCTATCAAGGTAAATTTTCTTGTACAAGATCAGTCAGGTTTTAATGTTTCACTGTCAGGAATCCTGAATTCATCTTCTATCAAGTTAAATTTTCTTGTAGAAGATCAGTCTAGGTTTTAATGTTTCCTTGTAAGTAGTGTTTGCTTATTGGTGCGCTCTGTAATGCCTACTTGTTTAGATGACATGTTAGTAGTGGATTACCAAATTTTCACTCTTATGAAATCGTCACTTTGGTATTTGTATGAATAAGTATCCACGCTTCCTATTGTATCGCGATATCTGTACATTTTAGCTTATGGAATCATGTTGCTGTTTGTGTTATTTGTTCTTGTCACCGATTTCAGGTAGGGTTCTATCTTGATCTAACTGCTAAAGGCCTACTTTTCCAGGAAAGTGCTACTCATAGTTTATCCAACAAGACTAGAGAGCAACAAACAAGTGCAAGTAACAGTAACACTGCTCACCATGCAACAAATAGTATTGCTGGTCAAACCACAACTTCGTCAGATGCTACAATCCACGTCATCAAGGACCAGCTAACAAAAGCAAAGATGTACCTTGGACTGTTTGCTTCTAGGGGTAATCATGGCTTCGCAAGGGAGCTCCATGCACAGATGAGGGATATACAACGAGCACTAGGCGATGCGACCAGTGATCGGCAATTACCTCAGAAGTACATCCTATTCTACTGTACTAAGAGTTTTATTTGGCCTGTCTAGTGATGGTGTATGATTGGTGTTGCTGTACTTTTTGTTTGGACCAAACATCTTTGACATGATTTTCTATTTTCTCAACAGTGTCCACAGCAAAATTAGAGCAATGGACCAGACATTGGTGAGGGTCAGGAAAATTCATGATAGTTGCTCTAGTGCTGTGAATAGGATCAAAACAGTCCTTCACTCAACAGAGCAGCAACTCGAATCAAACAAAAGGAAAGCTAACTATCTAGCGCAAGTGGCAGCAAAATCTCTACCCAAGGGTCTCCATTGCCTTACACTGCGGCTTACAAATGAGTACTATTTTACCAACTCAAAGAATAAGGACTTTCCCTACGTGGAGAAGCTGGAAGACCCCAAACTCTATCATTATGCCTTGTTTTCAGACAATGTATTGGCTACTGCAGTGGTTGTTAACTCAACTCTTGTCCATGCTAAGGTATACCACTTGGCCTCAGAAAGTTGCTAATAAGTGTTCAGTTAATTATTGTGAATCAAGAATCAACTTCTTTTTATGCTGAATATTCTAATTGATTTAATCATTTTTCACCACTAAACTTTCGATGCTATATTTAATGCAGAAACCAGAAAACCATGTATTCCACATTGTGACAGATAGGCTTAACTATGCTGCGATGAAAGTGTGGTTCCTGGCTAATCCCTTGGGTAAAGCTGCTATTCAGGTTCAGAACATTGAAGAGTTTACATGGTTAAATTCAAGCTACAGTCCAGTTCTGAAGCAGTTGGAAACCCAGTTTATGATTGATTACTACTTCAGAACTGGGCATGCTAGGCATGATGAAAATCCCAAGTTTCGGAACCCCAAGTACTTGTCAATTCTCAACCATCTGAGATTCTATCTCCCTGAGATCTTCCCAAAGCTTAACAAGGTGTTATTTCTGGACGATGATATTGTAGTGCAGCGAGACCTAAGTGCGCTTTGGTTGGTAGATCTCAAAGGCAAGGTTAATGGTGCTGTCGAGACCTGTAGACAGGCATTCCATAGGTTTGATAAGTACCTCAACTTTTCAAACCCTCTTATTGCCAAGAATTTTGATCCACATGCTTGCGGTTGGGCATATGGTATGAACATGTTTGATTTGTCTGAGTGGAGAAAGCAAAACATCACTGAGGTCTACCATACCTGGCAGAAGTTGGTGAGTATGAGCTTTACATGTGAAATTGTGATTCTAGTTCCTGTTGCTACACTAGAGTATGTACTCAAGTGCTTGAGCTGAAAATGTTAATGGTGACCTAATGCATATATATAATTTCCTATCAGGCACTTCACGAACAGTTGTGCAGGCTGTATCTTAGTAGGGTTGCAGCTATATTTTGATACAAAAGTACACTCATGTAGGATTTGAGCATTGTTTACTGTCATACTCTTTATCTTCTTGTATAGTTCACTCACTCGTCTCCTTTGTGCAGAATGAAAACAGGCTATTGTGGAAGCTAGGTACCCTCCCTGTTGGTCTTGTAACCTTCTGGAACCGCACGTTCCCTCTTGATCATTTGTGGCATCAATTAGGACTTGGGTACAACCCAAATGTCAACGAAAAGGATATTAGGCGAGCGGCCGTCATCCACTACAATGGAAACTTGAAGCCCTGGCTTGAGATTGGATTGCCCAAATACCGCAAGTACTGGTCAGCACACGTCAATTATGACCAAGTGTTTCTACGGGAGTGCAATATAAACCCGTGAACAGCAAATAGTGGTGCATGGTTTATCCTTTTCTTTTCAGTTTTTTCTTAGACCGATTCTTTGTGCTCTAGGTAATTTAAATTGCCTAGAGTTCTTATTCTTTGTAACTGATGTCTTTCCTGATGTAAAGGTGCCAGAAGGTTGGTGGTAGGCTTAGATCATACAAACAGTTAGTAGCCAAGGCATATTTCATTTTGTGCTTATAAATGCTAATATGATAGTAGATATTTTTTGACTGTATGAATTGAATGCTATGTTAGATGCCCTCACAAATAGTATAGCTTGCAACGCTTTTCCACTACTTCAGCTTGCTGCATCCTGTGTTCGGCCTGTTCGCTGGTTGGTTTTTGGGCTGGTTTGAGCTGGCTGGTGCTGGTTTATTGTGAGAGAAAAACACTGTTGGTTGGCTGGTTTGGGCTAGCGAACAGGCTGGTTATCTGATCTCTGTTTATGCCCGACAGCATGGGACCCTTGTACGGCCCATATATGATTTTGTGATGCCGCGTTCCACTTTTCAAAATTTTCATGCAAAAATTCTCTAATGCCCTGTAGCGCCACACCTTATATATCAATGACACAAGAGAAGCAGGGAAGGAGAAAATTAACGGCAGTGCCAAACCAGCTCCTTCCATGAATTTGTTTCTTCATTCATACGTTTACCAGTGAATGCATACATCAATGGCGCATAGTTATTTCACGGTAACTGAAAAATAGCAGACGCAAACAACATATCATGCACACGCAGCTCGGACGAAGCCAGCAACTCATAAACACCAGTGCCCGTTTCCAAGCTGCTCATTGAACACATTCGTAACTCCGCTTTCCATTGCAAACTACAAATCCTCGAATACCACCAGCCCTCTTCCAAGATCGCACAGCACAACGCATCGAAACGCATCGCCACAGCAGAGAGCAGACGCATACCACCCTGAACGCAGCATTGAACCCAACAAGCAACAGCACATCCGACGTTCTCGAAACAATGGCCAACGCTAACCACTGCTTCCTTTCGCTGTGCCTTCTCATCCTCGTCCTCAGCGCCACGACAGCGAAGGCAGCGGCCGCGGCACCGGCACCGCACCGGCGGCTCCAACAGACATTGCCTAGGTTCGACGACGGCGACCCCAGGGGACCACCGATTGTGCCGCCGACGGCGGCGTCCTGCTGGAAATCCATCCTGGCGTCGGAGAGCTGCGTGGACGACGTCCTCCAGTCGCTGGCCGCGCGTCAGGTGCGCATCAGCAAGGCCTGCTGCTCGGTGCTGGAGAGGATCGGCGACAGGTGCGTCGCCGCCGCCTTCTCCAGCTTCCCGTTCAACCCAACGTACCGGCACATCGTCAAGAACGTCTGCGGACTCACCGCGTGAGGCCGCTGAGAGAGAGGTCATGCAAACGGCATGGTGGCGACGCCCGGCCGGGCTGTACCCTGTAGTCGCAGCTAGAGCTTTGATTCACTGCACTAGTGCAATAGCGAGAAATACTTTCTGAATGAAAATATGAAATCTTTGTATTTTATCAAGTGAATCAGAGTGTGGCTTATGTTAAAAGACTAGCAAACATGCCCATACGTTGTAAAAAGCTATCAAATGTTCATGAAAAACAATACAAAATTTTAAAACTAGAGTTTATTCTACGATGATCATAACATCTATAATATAATTTAATGTTGACAATAAGATAACAATATCCTATTAAGCATATATTGAATTAAAATAAAACTTTTATAGATTTTTCTCCCGTTGAAAAGCATAGGAATATTTACTCGTAAATATATTGTAACTTTAAGTTTTTATACTATCCATGTTGGTACAGTTAAATATGAGGGACTTGAAATTGTAGTTTTAGTTCGTTGCAATTTCTGCAATTTTTTGTTATGAACCAACTAGACAAAACTATAAATCCGATAAAATCTAATCTACATTGACACAAAGACAATTAATAATTTACAATTATTTTCTATAACCAAACAAGGACAAAAATTTGATATATTTAACATAAAAACAATTAACAAATCACAAAGTTTGCAACAGACAATCTACTCCGTATCGCCCATGCACCGAGGGGATCGGCGTCCTCGCTGCCGCACGTTAAGCCAGCAATTTACAATTCACAGCTACATATTGGTAGTGGCAGCTCTTGGAGTGGAACGTGTGACTGACCGGCTGGGGCGCGCAGCCTCGCTTGCTGGGAAGGCGGCGCATGGAGCACCACGAAACTGTCGCCTGAATACTGGATCTCGTCTTCATCTAAACGGGTATGGTCCTACATGTCAGCCCTATCTCTCATCTCTCACTCTCTCTCTCTCGTGGCCATGGCTAGCTCGTCGGCGTGCGTGCTGCTGTTCGACCCGTGCGGCTACGGGCAACGGCGGCAGTGCTCGTGCAGGAAGGCGTGCGATGGTGCGGGTGTCGGTCTGCACGTCGGTGACGTTGCTGCAAGCCGACAAGGATAGCAGCATGGGGTGGTTGGCGTACTCGGGCGACCCCAGCGCGCGCCGTAGCGCGGCGAGGTCGACGAGCCCGTCGGCGCCTCGGCCCGGCTCTGCCGCCACGACAGCAGGTTGGAGTGGTGCTCGTAGGGCCCCACGAACACGACCCACCGCTCCTCCGTGCGCCCGCAGTGCCGGCGGGCATGCACGCTGACCGTAGAAGGGGAGGACGTGCTTGAGGATGTAGTCCTCGATGTAACGGAGGCTGCGGCCGGACGCGGTGTGGTCGGCGTAGAGGAGCGCGCGGCGGCCGAACGGCGTCGTGGTCGACGAGCTGCGACCGCACCCAAGCAGCGGCGGCGGCGGCTCGCCCACGCGCCTGCGCGGCCGCGGCAAGTGCTCGCTCGCGTGCCTGCATGGCGGCGGCCGAACGGCGTCTCGAACTCGGGTCGTGGCCGACGAGCTGCGACGGCACCCAAACAGCGGCGGCGGCGGCTCGCCCACGCGCCTGCGCGGCCGCGGCAAGTGCTCGCTGGCGGCGGCCGAACGGCGTCTCGAACTCGCGTCGTGGCCGACGAGCTACGACCGCACCCAAGCAGCGGCGGCGGCTCGCGTGCACCTATGCGGCGGCGGCGGTAACGCGGCCACGGTTGAGAGGGAGAGAGAGAGAGGAAGAAGAAGCCTTTTTGAAAAGAACCCTCATAAAGTTCATAACTATTTATGTAATTTCTGTGTCTAGATAATTTTGTATATAACCCCTGCTAATCTTCTATTTCAAGCAATCACCCCTGCTAATCTTCTATTTCAAGCAATCAAGACTTTTCTGGGTAGCGGGCAAAGCTCCGTACCCATTTGGATGAATATGAGACCTGAACAGAGTTTAAGGACCAGAATGACACACTTTCTGAGTTTGAAGACTAGAATAACATACTCCGTACCCATTTGGATGAATATGAGACACGAACAGAGTTTAAGGACCGGAATGACACACTTTCTGAGTTTGAAGACCAGAATAACATACCCCCACAAGTTCAAGGACCGACCATGCACTTTACTCGTTAAATATCAAGTTTTGTTTCCGCAAAAAAATCAAGTTTTGTAACTTACATCGAGGATGCACAAAAATCTATAGTTCTAAGATTTGATTGAAGTGAATATAAGAATTTAGTTGTTTGTTTGTCGAGGATTGATATGTCCAATGATGAATATGATAGAAGATCTTTCTCGACAGCCCTCGTAAAAAATTGCTGAGATACATTTATCTAGACTTTTTTTTCTCGAATATGCAAAACATTTGCGTATCATTGTAATTAAGAAGAAGAGTTTAACCGTATAAACGACACGCTTTTGATGAGCGCGCTAGGTGGTCTTATAGTTAGGACTGGACCTACCTAACAGACTATTTCAAAGTTCGATATTACATAAATGGTAAACAACCGAACTAACAGCACCGTAATAACCTACAGAGATGGGTGTCTCTGTTGCTGGCTGCGCGACCCTACTCCACCATCCGAGAAGAGCGTTCTTCTACCAGTGTCGGGGGGCCAAATACTGGGGTACCCAAAGAGGAAGAGCTAATAACCATCAAACGTTGATGCTTTCGAACAAATAAAAGTGCGACTACACCTCTTGCCTGAACGACCGAGGGTTAACTCCATCTCGTCCGATCCCCAAAGGTTGGCTCCGCCTCACCCGACCTAATGGGAATGGGGTCCTGATCTTCTGTCAGGTAGAGGTAACTATCGTTGTGGCGAAGAATGACACATCGATCTGGCTTCAGATCGAAAGATCGAACCCTGCAATCTTAGCACCACAACTCCTCTGGTTATCAACCGAGACACGAATCCGGTTGACCTCGCCAAAAAGGCTAATCCCTGCCTGCACAACAAAGAACACAAGCAAGAACAAGAAAAAAGCAACCAAATTACAGATGAATGATTAATCTCACGAAGTTGGGGTCTCACAAACCGATGAACGGCGAAACTGTTTATGACAGATTAATCTAAGCAAAACTCAAAATCTAATGATGGCGGCGGCGTATGATTATAAAGGTCTTAGGGTCATCGCCTACCCTAGACACGCCCCCTAATGGGCCCAAACACGATACACGGTCCATCGGACCAAAAGACGGTGTCGCAGCACCCTGGCAGATTTTGGACGCTAACTTATTTCGATGATTCCTATTGATTCTGGAGGCCTTTTGACATGAGACCACTTGTATTGGCTTCCTTATCAAATTACCTTTCCAACCATATGTGGATCATCGAAAACAGAGTCTGGATATATCCTGGGTGATCAGTTTAAGTTAGACTGGTCCTGGAGGTCAAGGCAGACTCGAAATCATGTTGTACAGGGCCCTTCGATTTCTGTTGAACGTCCTTGCTGGTCATCAATGCCTCCACCTCTTCCTCTAAGTCCCTTATGACCATCTTTAATGTTCCTAAGCAAGATAACATCATTAGGTAGTAGTCTATTCTTAAAAGTATGAAAAGGATCACTTAAGAATAAGCCCACCTCTAAATTGAGTTGATGCATTCGAGCTTGGGTCATTGGACCTTGCATGACGGTTGGAGGATCAGCGGGTACATCCGAATGAGTGATGTCCTCATCATCCTCTCCCTCTTGAAACTAAGTCATCCTCGACTCAAGCTTATCTTCTTCTCTCAAATAAGGCTTCAAATCTACAATGTTGAAGGTGGGACTAACCCCGAACTCGGGTGGCAACTCAAATTTGTAGGCATTATTATTTATTTTCTTAATTATCTTATAAGGATCAGCTGCTCTTGGCATTAATTTAGACTTACATAGCTCAGGAAATCTATCTTTTCTCAAATGTAACCAAACCAAATCACCCGGTTCAAGTTTAATTTCTTTTCTACCTTTACTACCAGCAATTCAATACTTTTCATTCGTTCTTTCAATATTTGCTTTAGTTGTTTCGTGCAACTTATGAATGAATTTAGCACGCTCTCTAGCATCACTATGTGTTCTCTCAGTGGTAGGTAAAGTCAAAAGATCAATAGGAGCGCGAGGGTTAAAACCATACACTACCTGAAAAGGACTTACCTTGGTGGTGGAATATTCTGCCCTATTATATGCAAACTCTACATGCGGCAAACACTCTTCCCACATCTTCAAATTATGCTTCAAAATGGCTCTCAACATGGTGGATAATGTTCGATTCACTACCTCAGTTTGCCCATCAGTTTATGGATGACATGTTGTAGAAAACAACAGCTTGGTCCCCAATTTATTCCACAAAGTGCGCAAAAAATTACTCAAGAATTTTGCATCACGATCTAAAACAATAGTAGAAGGCATACCATGCAAGCGAACGATTTCTTGAAAGAAAAGGTCAGCAATATGAACAGCATCGTCGCTCTTATGACAAGCAATAAAATGTGTTATCTTAGAAAGATGATCAACCACCACAAAAATACTATCCCTCCCCCTCTTAGTCCTTGGCAGACCTAACATAAAATCTATAGATATATCAGCCCAAGGAGTAGAAGGAGCAGGAAGAGGCATATACAAACCATATGGGTTCAACCGTGACTTAAGCTTTTTGACATGTGGTGCACCGAGCCATGTACCGTTCTACATCTCGTCTCATCCTAGGCCAAAAGAAATGTATGGACAACACCTCCTCTGTCTTCTTGGCTCCAAAATATCCCATCAATCCACCTCCATGTGCCTCCTACAACAACAAAAGACGAACGGAGCCAACTAGAATGCATAGGCGGTTAGCTCTAAACAAAAACCCATCATTGATCATAAACTTATTCCATGTGCGTCCTTCTCTACAATTTAGCAACACGTCCTGAAAATCAGGATCAAGCGCATATTGTTCTTTTACTGATTCAAGCCCAAAAATCCGACAATCAAGTTGGGACAGCAATGTATATCGTCTAGACAAAGCATCAACAATCACATTATCCTTCTCTTTCTTGTGTTTAATAATATAAGGAAAAGATTCAATAAATTCAACCCATTTAGCATGCCTACGATTCAAATTATGTTGAGAGCGAAGATACTTAAGTGATTCATGATCAGAATGAATAACAAATTCTTTAGGCCACAAATAATGATGCCACGTCTCTAAAGAATGGACAAGTGCATACAATTCCTTATCATATGTGGAATAATTTTAAATAGGACCATACAATTTTTCACTAAAGTAAGCAATGGGTTTACCATCTTGCATCAAAACACCCCAATGCTAACTCCACTAACATCACATTCTAGCTCAAAAGTCTTACCAAAATTTGGAAGTTGTAGCAATGGTGCGTGTGTGAGCTTGTCCTTCAAAGTGTCAAAGGACTCCTTATGTACCTTTTCCCAATGAAACACCACCCCTTTCTTTGTCAACACATGCAACGATGCAGCAATGGTGCTGAAATCTTTGACGAACCGGCTTTAGAATCCTGCAAGACCAAAAAACTCCTCACCTATGTGATGGTTTGGGGGACCGGCCAGCTCTTTATGGCTTCAATTTTCATCTCGTCCACCTCAATTCCCTGTGGAGTTACAACATAGCCAAGAAAAGAATCTCGATCCGTGCAAAAGATGCACTTCTCAAGGTTACCAAATAAACGTGCATCACGTAAAGCATTAAAAACAACACGTAAGTGATCCATATGTTCATCAAAAGACTTATTGTAAATCAATATATCATCAAAGTAAATTACCACAAAACGACCAATAAAAGCTCTTAAAACCTTATTCATTAATCGCATGAAAGTGCTAGGTGCATTTGTCAAATCAAAAGGCATTACTAACCACTCATACAACCCGAATTTGGTTTTAAACGTAGTTTTCCATTCATCTCCAAGTTTCATTCTAATTTGATGGTAGCCACTTCGTAAGTCAATCTTGGTGAAAATTATAGAACCACACAACTCATCAAGCATGTCGTCTAGCCTTGGAATAGGATGACGATACCAAATAGTAATATTATTGATAGCTCTACAGTCAACACACATACGCCAAGTTTCATCTTTCTTAGGAACCAAAAGTATAGGAATGGCACAAGGACTAAGGCTTTCACATACATATCCGTGGTCCAAAAGGTCTTGAACTTGTCACTAAATTTCCTTAGTCTCCTCGGGATTGGTTCGATAGACAACACGGTTGGGCTAGGTTGCTCCTAGAATCAAATCAATTTGATGCTCTATCCCTCTCATAGGTGGCAGCCCCGGAGGTATCTCAGCTAGAAAAATATCCTCATACTCTTGCAAAAGGTTAGTGATAGCAGGAGGCACCGAGCTAACAATATCATCAAGCAAAAACATAGCTCGCTTGCATACCAAGGCATAGTAAATATCATCATCAGAAATTTTAGCAAAGTCACATTTTGTTGCAAGCATAACACCACCCTTCAATTTAATCCCCTCAGCCTTAGAAATAGATGTAGACTTATCCTTTTTAGGTGGATGTCGAGTTCATGAACCCGGGGTCCCTCGGGGACCGACTTCCACGCCAAGGCTTGGCCCAGGAGTCTAAAAACAATAGGCTGGAAGGATGGCCCAGTTGCTGTCTGGAAGGTCTAGACCGAAAGGAGCGGCGCCCACCCATCGACTCCTTGGGCCCACCACTCCGATCGGAGCACTCGCTTTGGCCTCCAGCCGCCTCAGGACTCCCTCTCCAATCGGAAGGCCTGGCCTAAAGTGCTACTTCTAACTCTGACCCCATGTCCCTCCGACTAGGGCTCATAGGAACCCTGCTCACCGCTCTTCTCCGACCAGCGCACTTAGAGCCGACTGGAGCCATCCGACCAGGGACGCCCATTTAGTAGGAACCAAAAGACGTGCGGAGAAAGGCAAGGCTCATAAGTCAAAACCACTGTACCAAGGACCATACCCTGCATGGAATAGTACTCTGTAACCACCCTGACACAAATAGTATTATAGGCGCCGACATCTCCCTCTCAGTATTGTAGAGGCCGCTAAAACTCCCATATAGTAAGGCCCTCCGCGTGTCTCTAGACATCGATAGCGGTATAGGCACCAGGATTTACCATACCGGGTGAACATAGCAAGACTCCTTACATGACTCTAGGCATCAAATAGTATTTGTAGGTACCAATGTCCACCATCCCTAAAAAAGGTAGCACGACCTCCCATGTGCATCTGACATTCTATAGTGACAGCAACAGTGTTGTAGGCGCCTACCACTATCTTGTACCCGCCGGTGTGGGCAACAAGGCTTGGTAGGCGTGGGAAACAAGGCTCGGCAACATACGTACCCTCACTCTCTCACTTGTAAAGCCATCCCCTTCATCTATAAAAGGGGGTGCGCTTCCTCCAACAAAAAAGACCGATTCCAGTGGGCCAGAGTTCCTTAAATCGATAGCTCACAACCACAGAACCACTAGGTTCAGAACTCAAGCATCCATTTGAACACTTAGCTCATAACGAAGTTCCTGTCACTCTCGGCCCTTCCAACTAGAGCCAATCGGACCTCTTGCACACCCCATCTTTCTCCTTCTCGTTTGTAACCCCACTGCAAACTTTGAGCACCTGGGCTCAGGAATAAAGTCACCGATCGACCCCGACTGGATGTAGGGCATGTTGCCTGAACCAGTACAAATCCTATGTCATTGAGTGCTAGGCCACCTCCGATCACAACGTACAACAAAACTACAAATATTCACTAGTTGGTCACATTCTGCACCGATAGTTGGCGATGTCTGTGGGGAGGATGTTTTATGTTCAATACTTTTTGGTCATCGGATGACCCACTTTTTCGCCACCCTTGCTGTGGCGGACTCGGGCGATACGATTCGCTTTGGCTCGCTGGAGTTTCCTGCACTCTCACTCGCTGGGATGCGGGTTCCACCTGTCTTCGAGCCATCCCAGGCCTTCCTCTTCGGAAGCCTAAACTTCATCGCCGACCGGCTCAGCATGCTACACCTCCGTGAGGAGGTTCGTGACCTAGCACCCATCGGAGGGACGTCCTCCATTGACTCTAGGACGTGCGACTTTGATGACACAGCATCTGCGCATCATTTCGAGCAAACTCTCTGCTCAAACCCCGCTGTGAGTAATATACACGCTGTTATTTACTCACTATTCTCTATCTTCCGCCGATTACCCGGTGGAACCCTGTTGTCCCCAACGCAGCCGCCGTATGGCTGGTTCCCCTATGGCCTCGCGTCTTCCGTGGACGCATATGCCCGGGGGCTCCGAAGGATGCCTGCGCCGCCCCCTCTCGCATCCAAATTCATGGGAATGGTGAGCTTTGCTGCCACCTATTTCCTCAACCTCATAGATGACGATGGCGAGAGTGACGGCTCTAGCATCGGTGACATGGCACCTAGCCACTGTCTATCCCGGGAGTGTGCCATGGCGGACCCTTCGGGACACCCATCGGTAGAAGTAGAGTCCTCATGGACTCACACCTCTTCGCACCCTCACGTGGAGACCCCAAGCTCACACTTGAGCACAGGGAGGAACTACGACAACGGTGGCTGCATCAACCACCAACTATGTCGGCACGCCCGGCGCACCACACTATGCCCTACGCGCATAGACCGGTGGGCGGCGCCTAGGGGCGCACCCGTCAGGTCTAGCACAACACCATGGACCGAGGGAACGATCCCCCGCACTTCACTTGGGCAAACCAGAACATCATCGCCGCGGCAATGCTTCTGCGTGGCCTATTCGAGCCGAACAACCCTCATGAACAGGCGATCCATCAAAACCTCTAGGCTCTAGTGGAGATCGCCGCCGTTCAACAAGCGGAGTGCTCCATATCACGATGCCAATACGCGTCCTCGCTCTCTGCTAAGGGAACGAGAACATGGTAGATGGGTCGCTCCACCCGATTGCCACTACAATCACCAAGTGTGGCATAGGAGGCCGCACTGGCACCTCATCTTGACCCAGCAACCACTCTACACCGACCGCCTATATTCGCACGGCTCGGACTAAACCGAGACATACGCAGCGTCGACCGGAGTCCTAGCCCTGACAGCCTAGGACCACGGACCTTTGTCCAACACCTCCAGCAAGCATCGTTCCCACCACGCTTCAATGGAGGCCGTAGCAAAGGTAAGGCCAAGCGCCAGGGTCAAGACGAGGGCCCCTCCATGTAGAGGAAAAAAAAGAACAGAAAGGATCACCGTTGACCGGCCAACTTCGCGTCGGTCGCCACGGCCAATCACGCGGGCATGCAGCCCTAGCAAGACCCTTTGGGCCACTTCCACGATCTCATGGAGAGCCCGTGCACCAACCACAACTACCCCGTCAAATACCTCTACAAGGACCGCCATCTCCTCAAGTGCCTACTGAGGTAAGCTGGCAGGCTAAAGGAAGAAAAAGGAGAGGAAGCAGCGACCAAAGAAGGGGTTGAAGTGATCCGACCGGACGCCTACCAACTGAAGGACAACAACGACGATGCTCTCTCCGAGCACCTTGGAATAGCTATGTCGTTTTTTCTTTTCCTAAGTTTTAGTCTTACCTTTGTTTACTTAGCGAACGCTCCTATAAAAGCACCCTGACCCAAACACTTTTTGGCTCAGGGCGCTCGGGGGCTCCACTAGGGGGCTCTACTACCCCTCTATTTTGTTTTACTTTGAGTACTTTTTTACTTTCATATGGAGAAACTCCTTCCTACCTGAACAAAAGGGCAGTTCGTTCCTTTGATTTACCTTATGTAGCTTTGCTTTAAAACATTCTGACTGATCGCACCCCGCCTTTTCCTACGGTTATGAGCGGTCGAGCCTCGTGGGCCACGCCCTAGGCTCACAAGGTTGCAGCCTATGGGACAAACGGGCAGTACGAGAAAGAAATAAAAAACAAAATTATGCTATGGGAGAACTAAGGAATGAAAGGGAACAAGCTTCCCTGAACGGAGCAACTCCATCACAAAAACAAAAACCCATTGCAGTCATTAAAACACACACGAACATTTTACACAGGGGCTATGACATGCTAACCAGTCCATGCCAAGAATCATATCATATGATGGCATAGGTAAAGCCAAGAAAGCTGAACTGAACCGACACTGCTACACTTCCCATGATAGATCACTGAAAAACTGTGGACACTCAATGGTGTTACCATTAGCAATTCAGACTCAGGGTGGGACTACCAGGGATTGGCCACTAGTTAGCTTGCTAGCTAGGTTAGTGCTGACAAAAGAACAAGTACGACTAGAATCCACCAAAATCTACACTAGAATGCCCTGAACTGAATCCTCATGATGAATAAACCGAACTAGAGTAGAAGCAGCAACTGACGCTAACACCTGAACAGCAAAAACTTGTACTGAATCCTCCTCATTGGTGGCTTGATCAACACATTCAGAGTCATCCAAATTGCACATGTCCTAGAACTCCTGGAGAGCATGCAACTGAAGGGCTTCAGGACATTTGTGGTCGTGAGACCATTTCTCTCCACATCGAACACATAAGCCGCGGGCATGCCTATAAGACCATAGTGTGTTCAACTTGTCCTCCACACCACGGGGCCGTCGATCATCAGCCTGAGCCCCACCCGCAGCTGCTCGAGTGCTACGATCAAGAGCGGTGGCCGGCGGCAGCATGGGCAGAGACTTGGACGCCGACTTCCTCCACCTTGGATCCACCAGTTCTTCCTGCAACAAGGCAAGAACACAGGCAGCATCCACAGAAGATGGGTGTTGCATATGCACAGTAGAACGAATGTCATCCCTCAACCCATCCACAAAATGCATAGCATAAAATAGAGGATCGGTAGTTTTGCCATAAGCTATGAGCTGATCTACCAAACCAGTAAACCTATCTGCATACTCCTGAACATTCCTAGTTTGATGGATGTGAAACAACTGGTGAATCAATAACTCATACTGATCCTAACCAAAACGTTCTAGGACCATCTGACAAAACTCCTCCCAGCTAACCTTCTTCACCTTTGGATCCAAGGACTACAGCCAGCGAGATGCAACGCCTGTCATCCACATCGTGGCTACATGAATCCATTAACTGGGCTCAACCGAGTACATGTCGAAGTAATCATCACAACGACTGAGCCACAACTTTGGATCCTCTCCATCAAAAACTAGAAAATCCATCTTTGATAGCTTGCTACTAGAATACTGAGGCCCCCAATGCGCGCGATACTCATGCGGCACACCCTTAACACCAGAAAACTCCTGATCCCCCATGTCCAAAGCTGAACTAGAGAGAGACCGATGCAAGACAAACTGATGGGTGGGCTGGGGAAGAGAGCGGATGGTAGGCTGTCGGTGTTTCATACAAGCACCGGCAAGTAAATTTATAGTGATGTGCGTTAGGCCCGGATGGTGTGCTTAAGGACACAAGATTTATACTAGTTCGGGCTAAATGTCCCTACGTCTAGTCTGTTGCTGCTCATGTTATTAGCACCGAAAATAGTTCATAGTAGGGGATACAAACAGTCGAGAGAGGGACTGGTCCCAAATCTCTGATGGAAGGGTCAAAAGGATGCCAAGAGCTTGGTAGCAGCTTGACTATGTGTTGATGAGGACATCATTGGCTCAAATATGACCATGCCAACCACTTCTATACCAAAGGTGCAACCATTCTATATGAGGCTTATCATTGATGCATTTGATGAATTGGTGCTCCACCATAAAATGTGTTCATTCTTATTTTCAGAATTACTTATATGGATCAAGGGAAGGCTTGATTGCATATGGAAAGCATGGAAGGTTAATGAAGTTGATTGGGGACCAAATCCAAGTATTCCTAACGTCCGCTGCTAGGCCACCACGTCACTTTGGTTCCAAGGACAGAAAGAGTCTAAGTCCAACACGTTTTGGAAGTTGAATTCGGACTGCAAAATAGTCCCAAATTGCGACGGTCGCCACGACTTCATACGGACTCCGATTGGGACATTCTAGCACTTTTTGGAAAGCTTATCAAGTCTATTTTCCAACGGATCTAGACTCATGGCTATATCTTATCTGATGCTTCCGCAGTTGTCATTTCAACGCCGGGACCTTTTCTGCCTTTGGTGCTGCATCACCCTATTTTGGGCCGATGGTCCATGTATTAAGTTGGGTCCATTAGGGATGCGTCCTAGGGTTGGAGAACGACCCCAACACCCCCTGGTCATTCCCCTAGGTATTAATAAGGATTAGAGCCGCCACAAACAGATTGGGTTTTGTTTTGTTGAAAGTTTAGCCATTGCTACTTCCTAGTAGACGCATGTGTCGACTAGACCATCCGTTCTACTCAATTCAGAACCCCAACTTTGTGATTTCAGATTGGTTTTCATCTCCATATTTGCAATTGAGTTGCTTGTTCTACTTGTTCTTGCTTGTTCCTCGATTGCTTGCAGGAATTACCCTAGTGGTTTGGTTGATCGTGCTCCACAAGATCGCGACGGCTGTTGGAGGTGGTGTATCGGTTGCTAAGGCATAGCTTGGAAGGCTGTAGTCGGGCCGTGAACGTCATCTCCATCTCCAAATCGAGTTATCCACCTTCTCTCATCAAAAGATCATCCATAAACCCTAGCGGGTTCATATCAGTTGGTAATCAGAGCAAGGTTGATCGGTGAGAGACTTCTAGTTCTTTGTTGTTTTTAATCTCCTATAGTCTAGAAAAAGCCAAAACAAAATTAGTAGATTAGTTCTCCATAATCCCAAAAACCCTTTGTGCTTAATACTATTACTGCTTAGTTAGGGCTTATTGAATTAACGGGTGCATCGTCATGTTAAGTTGCTGGTCTTAGCGTTTAGTCGTTTAGAGTTTCGAGTTCTAGTCACGTTTCTGTCACCATAGCAGATTTGAGTTTATTTGTTTCTCTCAACGAATCCGAGTGGATTTCCAAATTCTTTTGTTTTGTTTACCACCATTATCCTAGCCACGTCCTTGGAGGTGTCATCCACGTCCATATTTCCATCTACAAAAAGGAAATCCAACAAGATCAAGATAGAATTTGATTCGGAGTCCTATTTTATCCTAAAAAGAAAAGCACCATATTTCCTTTGTTAGGAGTCTGAATAGGGAGTTTAAATACAATCTGGAAACCTTAACTTGTCCTCTTTCCAATGGATCAGAGCTTGCTCCGAAATTCATTCTGAGCGCTTCGCAATTGCCCTGGAGATTTGCGCGTCTGCTGGTTTTGCAAAACAGCCACTTGTTTGACTTTGCTACTGAATCACCCTTCCCAAGGAAACATTTAATTGTTGTAAGTAGCTTGTTAATTCTTGTTGCAAAATTTTCAGTTTTGTGCTAGTTGAAAAAAAAAACAGAAAAAAAGATAGAAGAAAGAAAGAAAAGAAAGAAAGAAAAGAAAGATAGAAAGAAAGAAAGAAAAGAAAGAGAAAGAAGAAGAGAAGGGTTTTCTTTTGTTGTTATTCTTGTCCTTGTGATCCTTCTTTGCTGCAGCTCAGTGACTTTGTTTGTGTCCAGGCTCACGTCTCTAGCACGTACTAGCCTAGGACCAGCATAATAACATCGTTGAGCGTTTGTTCAATTTGCTTGCAACTAACGTGGTTCTAGTACTTCCTTTCTTTAGCCCACCTACAGCTCCACATATTCGACTACAGCTTGAGAGGTTTTTGTTGCTGCGGCACCGATACACTTCGCTCCACGGTTATAGACTTGTTGGTTGCCGTCACCTCCTGTTTGGCTTGGTAAAAACTTGTAAGGGCTTGTTTTAACAAGTTGAGTTTGAGAGAATTACAACCAACACATCCTAGTTGTTGATAGGAGGATACATATTATTTTTGTGTTTCTTGTTTTCTACTAATCATGGCAGGTGATATGGAGATTTTTGAGCTATTGAAACTAGACCCTCGTATTCAGGATGTCATTCAACACTTGCCGTTATATGATGGTAAGTTTGATCCTCAAGCTTACATTGATTGGGAGTTAAAAGTAGACAATGAATTTGATGAGCATGACCTGTCCGAGAAACAAAAGATTTGTATTGCCTCCAATGTTTTGACTGAATTTGCTTTGCTAGAATGGAAACACATTCGTAGGCATAAGAAAGTTCTAAAATCTTGGGAAGACTTCAAAATTCTTTTTAGAGATGCATTCATTCCTGCATATTATGTTGATTATTTGCTTGCAAAATTAGACAACTTGAAGGAGGGTAGTAAGACTATGAAACAATACTACCATGATTTTAAGATTTGTATCATGTTTGGTGGATTGGATGAATGCATGGAAGATGTTATGAGTAGGTTCATGAGAGGGCTCAATTCTGAAATTCGAACCTTGTTAATTAGCAAATCATATTGCCATATTGGTCAATTGTTTTGTCTTGCTCTCAATGCTGAAAAAGAGATTCTATTATCTGTGAATACTTGCCAGAATGATGTGACCCATAATGTCCAAAATTTGTCCACTCTGCATGCTAATGAAGAGCTACAAATAGTGGAACCCACTACTGATTTTCCTTTGTCACAAAATAAATTACTCGCTGTTCCTTGTGATAAAGAGGAGTTGTGTGCTGATGATTCTTTTACTCCTATGCCACAAGTAGCGAATAAGTGTGATACTTTTGGTTTGGAACCATACAAATGTGCTGAAGATAAGCTTTTTCATCCTATTACATGTGCACAAGATGAACTGAATTTGCTGTCCTCTTTAAATACTTTGGGTTATATTGAATTTGATATTCTGTGTAATCTAAATTGTCTAAAAGAGAAACTTAAATTTGATTCTGGTTTGCCAAGTTTTAATCATTGTTCGCTTCATGCAATTGGCAAATATGACAGCAAAAGAGAATATTTGGTACATAAAGTTTATATTTGCTCTAATCTGAAATATCCTTTTGGGCCACAACACCATGATCAAATTGAGGGCTGCACTAATACTAATGATGTCTTGCAATGTTTTCCTAGTTTTTCCCATATGCAACAGGATAAATATCAAGAAGGGGAGCACGGTTCACTTTTACCTACAACACATCTTCCAACAAAGGTCAAACCGAGGACAGTTTGCTGTCAAGAAGGGGAGAATGATGAGGACATCATTGGCTCAAATATGACCATGCCAACCACTTCTATACCAAAGGTGCAACCATTCTATATGAGGCTTATCATTGATGCATTTGATGAATTGGTGCTCCACCATAAAATGTGTTCATTCTCATTTTCAGAATTACTTACATGGATCAAGGGAAGGCTTGATTGCATATGGAAAGCATGGAAGGTTAATGAAGTTGATTGGGGACCAAATCCAAGTATTCCTAACGTCCGCTGCTAGGCCACCACGTCACTTTGGTTCCAAGGACAGAAAGAGTCCAAGTCCAACACGTTTTGGAAGTTGAATTCGGACTGCAAAATAGTCCCAAATTGCGACGGTCGCCACGACTTCATACGGACTCCGATTGGGACGTTCTAGCACTTTTTGGAAAGCTTATCAAGTCTATTTTCCAACGGATCTGGACTCATGGCTATATCTTATCTGATGCTTCCGCAATTGTCATTTCAACGCCGGGACCTTTTCTGCCTTTGGTGCTGCGTCACCCTATTTTGGGCCGATGGTCCATGTATCAAGTTGGGTCCATTAGGGATGCGTCCTAGGGTTGGAGAACGACCCCAACACCCCCCTGGTCATTCCCCTAGGTATTAATAAGGATTAGAGCCACCACAAACAGATTGGGTTTTGTTTTGTTGAAAGTTTAGCCATTGCTACTTCCTAGTAGACGCATGTGTCGACTAGACCATCCGTTCTACTCGATTCAGAACCCCAACTTTGTGATTTCAGATTGGTTTTCATCTCCATATTTGCAATTGAGTTGCTTGTTCTACTTGTTCTTGCTTGTTCCTCGATTGCTTGCAGGAATTACCTTAGTGGTTTGGTTGATCGTGCTCCACAAGATCGCGACGGCTGTTGGAGGTGGTGTATCGGTTGCTAAGGCGTAGCTTGGAAGGCTGTAGTCGGGCCATGAATGTCATCTCCATCCCCAAATCGAGTTATCCACCTTCTCTCATCGAAAGATCATCCATAAACCCTAGCGGGTTCATATCATGTGTAATGTGTGTTGTGTTGTCAAAAGTCTATGTCTTTGTTGGAGGAAGCACATCCCCTTTTATAGATGAAGGGGACGGCCTTACAAGCGAGAGGGCAAGGGTGCGTATGCTACCTAGCCTTGCTGTTCACATCTACCAAGCCTTGTTGTCCATTCCGGTGGGTGTGAGAGAATGGTAAGCGCCTTCAATACTGTCGATGCCACTGTAGAATGTCAGGATGGCTACAGAGTACTGCTTCACATAAGGTATGGACTCTGGTATAGTGGTTTTGACTTATGAGCCTTGCCCAGCCTTGCTCCGCATGCCTTCTAGTTCCTATGAGTCCCTATCAAAGGGACACGGGGTCGAGGTCTAAAGTAGTGCTGTGGGCAAGGCCTTTCGATCGGAGAGGGCACCCAGAGGCTGAAGCGAGTGCTCCAATTTGGTGGACCCAAGGGGTTAGGAAGTGGGCGCCGCTCCCTTGGGACCATAACATGGTGATAGCACATCCGTCATTTGTGGAGGATGCGAGTCCTTTTCTAGACCATAGTGGTTGTCGTATGTCTACGTTAGGTTCCGTGTCCAAGGGCTAAAGATGGTGCCTACAACTTTGTAGGGCGAAGAGCACGTGCCTGCAACACTATTTAGGCTCTGCTACACCTAGAAGGGTCTAAAGCACCCATCCTGTTTTCCCTGGCAGTACCTTTCCTGCTGAGGCATAGGGTATGGTCCTCGAAGCCACGGTTGACCCAAACGTCTTGTCCTACTCTTGTACCTATCGTCATGAGGGGGCAGGGAGAGGTTGACAGGTGAGACAAAACCAGTCTTTGGATATCGGGTGAGGTGGAGTCTATCCCTAAGCCCTCAGGCGAGGCAGAGCTAGCCCTTATCCCTCGAGAGAGACTGAGCCCAGCCCTCGAGGGTCGGGCGAGGTGGAATCTATCCCTAAGCCCTCGAGCGAGGCAGAGCTAGCCCTTATCCCTTGGGAGAGACCGAGCCCAACCCTCGGGGGTCGGGCGAGGTGGAGTCTAGCCCTTAGCCCTTGGGTGAGGCAGAGCTGTCCTAAGAGCGTCGGACGAGGTAGAGTCTAGCCCTTAGCCCTCAGGCGAGGCGGAGCTGGCCCAAGGGCATTAGGCGAGGTGGAACCAAACTCCTGTTATTCGGGCAAGGAAAGCAGCGGCATCCTTGTCCATCCGAGAGTTTTTGACGTTCGATGGTTATTGGTTCTACCTCCTGGAGTACCCTGGTGTTAGGTCCCCAACAGTAGCCCCCGAGCCCCTGGGTGATTCGGATAGAATCGCTCGGGGGGTGTTTTTGATTTTGTCGGAGTTAATTTGCTAGAGGGTGCGCACGAGCGCACCCGATGGGTGTAGCCCCCGAGCCCCCGGGTGATTTGAGTAGAGTCGCCTAGGGGTAGTATTGGACCCTTCGTGGGTAAGGCTAAAAGACTTGGTTTTTCATCGATGGGATATTTCAGTCAGTGCCAACCCTGGCTAGGACCTGACTGTGGATCGAGGCCCTGGTGACGCTTGCGTCCTTGAGTCTCGGTAGTTTGTGGGCCTATCCCTCGTTGGGATGGGCCTTTGGCTTTGGGACCCTAGGTGGGCCAGAGGGAAAAGCTCTATGACCCATGTCCCCTCGATGGAGAAAGTCCCGGTCCACCGGGGGAAGGCGAACCGTTCGGCATGATTTTTTGGTAAGGGATAGGGATCGTGTGCGTGTATCCCACGTGGTGACACGGCGGTGCGCGTGGTAGGCTCGGAGATCAAGGCGGATGGCTACCCTTCTCGCATCCGTTGCCCCTATAAGACCATGGGGTTTGCCCCTAGGGTTCCACATTTTGCCTCCTCGCCTTCACGTCCTTAGCCTTCACCATCAATCGCCTGCATCTCTCACACCCGTACTGCCTCCGTCGTCAAACTCGCTGCTGCCTTCTTCCCCGTGCTGCTCCTATCGTCGCAATGGACCCGAGGAACAAATCCAATATCTCTCATCAGTGCTTAGAGGGCCTCATCCGCCGAGGCCTCCTTCACCCATTGACCACCGCCGTGGAGTGGCGGCTGCCCGGTGAAGAGGGGGAACCGGAGCCACCCGAAGGGTACGTTGTTTCTTTTGCCCACTTCCATGAGCGAGGATTTGCCATGCCCGCCCATCAGTTCCTTTGGGGACTAGTGGACTACTACCAAGTGGAGCTTCAACACCTTACCCCCAATAGGATTCAGCACATTGCGGTGTTTGTCGCCCTATGCAAGGGGTTCTTGGGGATAGATCCCCACTTTGACCTATGGCGGTACCTCTTTGGCGTCAATCTCGTGAAGAGGTGGGTCGGGAAGCAAGATCTACATGCACCGGTGGGGTGCGCCAGCATCCACCTCCGTAGCACCTGGGCAGGGGTGTATCCATTGATGCGTCTGACCACCTCCAACAAGGGGTGGCATTCGCAATGGTTCTACATCAAGAACAACGCCACTGCTCCCTTGCTAGCCTTCATTGGGCGCTACATCTTGGAGGCCCTGGAGTCGTGGGGATGGGGCATTCAGGCCAAGGAAAAGAAGCATCTCAACGGCCTTCTCACTACCCTCCGAACCCTAAAGGAGAGGGGTGTGAAGGGGTCAGGGATTATTGGTTCCTACCACATGAGGAGGGTTGCACCACTAATGGCGTGCGCGCTTCCCCTGTATCAGATGGTGCCTGAAGTGTCGTTTGAAGGGACGACGCTTGCCGATGACACGCTCCCTCCTTCCGAGGTGGCACAGCGTATTAAGGAGGCGATGGAGCCCATGAAGGACTCTGTTGGCGCCATCCTTGACTTTGTGTACCCGATGCCGGGACATCCCCCGATGCGGCTAGAGCTGGGGTTTATTGACTTTGTAAGTTTTCTTTTCCCTTGCTCCTCTTTTCGCTTGAAATTTTTGATCCTCTGACGCTAACCGTGGGATAGCGGGATCAGTCGGGGGGACTGTTCTTCAAGGATAGCCCAGTTCCACTACTGAAGGACCTAGCCCGGGTGGCAGCAAACCGTGCCCTAGCCAGTTGGGACAAGAAGACAAGGGAGCTTGCGAAGAAGAAGGTGATACGGAAGCAGCAAGCTTGCAATCGAGGAGAAGAGACTAGTAGTGATGACGACGACGACGACGATGATGATGATGATGAGATGGCAGCCGGCGTGGATTGGGGTGACCTGGTGGATGAGGACTTGCTGTCCCTGTAGGGACCCCTTCCATTCCACGTGGAGGGAAGTGAGTCCATAGGGACAGTGGAGCCGGGCCTGCCTCTGGGTCCAGCGGGAGCCGGAGGATCCGCCGTCACCCACGGGGTGCCGGCGGTGGATTGGTGGATGGGAGGGGATGGATCCGAGGCCGTCCTCAAGGTACTGGCGGTGGGGGGCGGCTCTGATGCCATGGCTCATGAGCTGATGGAGGGGGTGGCTCTGGCGTCGCACCCCATGAGCCGATGGAGAGGAGCGGCTCTGGTGCCGTGCCCTCAGAGGCAAGAGAGACGAGGCCCTTGCGTTGGAGTAGGGGGCAGGCTTGAAACGGTCCTACCCACATGAATTGGAGCAGGGGTCTGAGGGTTCATTCCCGAAACATACCCGTCGACCGAAAGCATCAGAGTATGTCGCCGATTCCCCTTGTTCTCTTCTTTTATTTTTCCATTCCGACCTTATGCCCTTTTTTTGTTTTGTAGATTCTTGCGATGGGGCCACCCTTTGGGGCCGACGCGTAGGAAGAGCCTTGCCCTTCAGGAGGGATGGATCATGCTGCCCGGCATTACCCCTGTTTTGGGCAGGAGTGACGCTGCCGCTGTGGCCTCATTGGCTAGTCCAATGGCGTCCGTGGTGGTGCCCGTGCCCTTGGTGGTTGTAGAGCAGGTGGCCACGACCATGACAAGCCAGGGGCAGCCAGATGTGGCCACAGTGGCGTCCGAGGGGGTGGCACATTCTGTGCCCCGGCGGCCCAAGTGACAGCGCTAGACGTGGGCCGGGCGGAGTTGGATGCCGCCGCGGTGGCGTTCAATGGAGCAGCACAGTTTGCACCGCCAGGGGCCCTACCGGAGGTGGCTGTGACCGCGATAAGCCCGACGGGGTCAGATACTGCCGTGGTGGTGTTCGAGGGAGTGGTGCAATCCACGCCACCGGCGGTCCAGGCTGTGGCGCCTGGGGTAGGCCGGATGGAGGAGGACATGGCCAGAGGGTCTTCGATCGTCATGACGGTGGTGGGGAGGACCCCATGGGAGCCGCCTTTGGCCCTGTTGTCGGGAGGCAGCCCCTCTCCCACGAGGGGAGAGTCACCGCTCTAGTGGATGGCCACCGAGGACCCATCATCGGCTCTGTTCTCGCTCGACGATGCCACTGAGATCCTAGAGCAGGAGAATCTGGACATTGGGTTCTCGGCTACGTTGAATGCCTTGAATGAGGCCAGTGGTGCCTTGCGTGAAATCCTCGCTCCTTCTAGCCGGGTATCTGCTTGATCTTCTTGCTTGTTCTCTTCTTTCTTCACATATTTTTTCGTGTCTTCTGATTCCAGTCCTTTTTTAGAACATTGTTGCTCGTAGCCGAGACAAGTCCCAGTTCCTTCGTGAGCAAAAGGTGGAATGGGACCACCTTACTAAGGAGGCCAGGTTGCGAGGAGATGTAGGCACACAACTCACTGCTGCACAGCAGCGAGAGGCCAAGGGCATCGGGACGCGGAGGAGGCTCATGGAATGTTTGAGGATCTATCGGCGAGGGTGAACCTGGACAAGGAGGATGCCGCCAGGCTTCGAAAGGAGCGGGACGAGCTGCTACAGAAGGACACCGTGGCTAGTGAGCGGGCCGGTGAGCTCCTAGCGGAGCTAGAGATGGACCGAGATCTCAAGCTAAAGGCTGAGGAGAGGTCTGCGGCGTTGCAGCAGAGGGCGAACTAGGCCATCCGGGAGCACGATGAGGCGCGTGGGGTGGCCGACTCCCTTCGGGCAGATCTTGGGGACGTGGTGAGCCAAAGGTTGGACGCTGAGAATGTTGTTGCTAGGCTGGAGAAGGAGCTTACCGAAGTGCGAGGGATCCTCTAGGTCAAGAGCGACGAGCATGACCTTCTACAAGCCGCTGTTGGAGTGGTCACTGACGCCCTAAGGGTGGCACAGCCAGAAGGATCCAACTCGCTTATAGCTCATGCCATAGGAATCATGGCGTGGGTAGGCAAACTTGAGGAGGACGCCTTTCATGCTGGGATCACCCAAGCCTTTGCTGTCGCCCATTCCCATTATGATCGGGAGATCAACCTAAAGGTAATGAGTCATGGCTTTGCGCCTGTCTATGATGATGCTGAGCTAGATGAGATGGAAAAGGCAGTGGCTCCCCTCACGCATAACCTGGCGGACCAGCTAAAACAAGAGGTTCTCCCTTTGCGGAAGTAGTTAGCTTGATAAACACTTATTTGTAATATGTGAACAAGTGTCAGTTCTTTTGTGTCCTAGGAACAATTTCATAATTTTTGTTTCATTTGTTTGATCTTACCTTCTCTTTTTTGCGATGAAAAAAGATTTAGACAATCGACCCTTTCGTTTGTTAAGACCATAGGGCTCGAAGTTTTGTAGGGGAAATTTTAATTGTGCTGGTGAGCAAAATTACCGTAGCTGTCGGGGCGTGGGCTTTTTGTAGTTTTACCAGTCTATTCCCCCAAACCTTGTCGTCAGTCTTGATGCGAGGAGGAGATCTAATATGATGTTTTTTAGGAAAGAGAAAGGAGGTACCCGTACCTTTATTAGCCCTCGAGTGAGATCCGACCCCTTTCAGCTACTAGGGTCAGATGTTACTGGAGATCGGGGCAAGGGAGGTGAACTTATGTTTGTATTTACTCGTACCCCTTTCCTAGGACTTTGATGATCGCTGCTGTGACCGTGCTCTATGAGCTCGCTAACGGGGATGTTTGGACGGAATCCGATCCCGTTTGCTTTGTGGCAGGGTTGGCGAAGCCCTCAGGTGGCATTCTGTTACTCCTTTGCCCGCCTTCCAACAGATTCCCCCTCAATGGGGTTTCTATGGGCTCAGCTAGAGGCTAGATTGAACAAGAATGTTGAGATGACCCTATTCGCAGTAATGCAGGGTCGGGCTAAGGCTATTGAGGCTCATCTGTGTTTTCTCCCCTAGCCCTTGTTTGATGTGAGGCGGCTTCAGACCTTTCGCTGGTCAGCCTTCGAAACTCGGTCTCTCAATCTTGGATCAAGTGGCTCGAGCCCCTGAGCCTTTTGGGGTCTATTAGGGGTCGGCCGTGTTTTCGCGCGTTACCCCGTCCTCGGTTTCCACGACCGAAGGGGCTGAGTTGACGACACTTGCCTTGATGGCTTGAATGTCGTGCTTAATGAGCTAGCTAACGAGTGTGTTCGTGTGGAATCCGGATCCATCATTCGCTGACGGGGTTGGCAGAGCCCTCATGTGGCATTCCACTACTTCTTAACCCACCTCCCGGTAGATGCTCGAGCCATTTGCTAGGCTTAGGTGGCCCGTTGGCCTCTCCTCATCGAAGATTCTGTGGGTCCCGCTTGAGGTTAGAATCGAACGAGAAAGGTTGAAATGTCCCTCTCTATTTCTGAATAGGGTCCGGCAGGGCCGCTAGGGCTCATTTCGGTTTTCGTCCCCTGGCTCTGTTTGACACGAGGCGGCCTCGAGCCCTTTGTGGGCCGGCCTTCGAACCCCGGTCAGGCGCCGCTCATATTGAATGAGGCGGCTACCGCTTCATGACGTGACACAAAGCGTTGGGATGTAAGAATTTACATATGCAATGTTTGGATGTATGGATTTAGCATATAGTTTAACTAAAATGGAAGCGGGGGTCGGTAATGTTACCTTGGTGGTATGAGCCTATGAAGCTCCTACCAGACATGTCCATGCTAGGTTTGGGTCTGACATTTTTGATGAGGCCAGCGTAACCTGCATAAGTATTGCTACTTTTGTTTTTGTCTTTTGGCGGCGATTCAAGCTGCTTGATTGATTTTTAAGTGATCTATCAGCTTCCCCCCCGAAGGGGGGCCCTACCGGTGGACCCCTCCAAACTCCTTGTGGGAAGGCGAGAGCCAAGGCTAGTAATGTGAGGAACTATGAATGTGATTATGCTGGTGAACAAAAAACACCATAGTTGTTGAGGCGTTGGGTCTATTGGTCCGTCTAGTTGTATTCAGCATTTTATTCCCACACGTCGTGCTTCCAGTTTTTTAAACGTAAGGAGGGGTCGGGCTAAGAGGGTGTTTAAACAAACATGCACCCTCGGTAGCCCCTGAGCGATGTTCGTGCCCCTGCCAGTTGCTAGGGTCGGAGGCTCGGTTAAGAATTCAACACTCAAAGTAAGTAAATAGGGGTGCTTATCTTTCAATTGGTCATTCGTTTGTTGTTTTGCCTAGGGCCGGCCGATCGACCTAGGAGGCCCGCTGGGCTCCCCCTGGAGGGAGGTTTCAGTCGTTGGGTCAGTTCCATGGTCCTGCCTCGGGGAAGCGAAAAGTTGCCTGCAGGTGAGCATGCCCCGATACTCATGTCTGGGGCTGCATTAGTGGCGGGCCATGCCCAGGTGATGTTCTGGCTTACCAGCGGCAGTCCCGTTGACCAGAGCGCGTCCCTGTCGTTTCTAGCACATCCCCTTAGATTTCTGTCAGCATTGATTTCGCATTAGCATTGAATAGGGGAAGGCAGAGAGTTTTTCATCTGAACCTTTCGCCTTTCCTTAGCTGCTTCAGCCCCCTCTTTAAATAGGGGGGGGAAGGAGTTCTCACCCCTCCTCCCCTACCAGCCTCTAAGCCGCCACCTCTTCTCCTTCCTTTTCTTCGAATGCATCGGCTCCTAAGTAAGAGAGGGTAATGCCAAGGAGAGAAGAACTCACATATCTGCTTGTGAATCTAGAGCGCGATGTCGAGCTGGAGGTCATCCAACGTAGATGAGGTGGCGCGATTTGCCAGTGCTGAGGAGGGGTCGCTGCTGCCAAAGGAGGAAAGGCGCTGGAGGGTCCTGAGCGTTGTTGATTTTGCTGTCGTTGGTTGCGGCCTTCCTTCAGCGGGAGGCGCTTTTTGCCCCGACGCCGCTGTCAGGGTCGCAGCCAATGACGATGGTGTAGTCCCCGGGCATCCCGGTGGAGGCACCGTTGTTGGGGTTATGGCCGATGACGATGGCATAGTCCCCGGGTGCCTTGGCGGAGGGACACCATAGTCGCCGGCGTGGTGCTCATTGTTGCAGATGATGGCGCTTTTGAAGATCCGGCAGAGCGGTGGGACATCGCCGATGGAGAGTATGGCACGGTGGCCATAGTAGACGAACTGGTCCATGTACATGCCCAGACGTCGCCGATGGAGAGCTTGGCATGACGGCCGTAGTAGACGAACTGGTCCATGTACATGCCTGGACGTTGCCGATGGAGAGCTTGGCGTGGCGACCGTAGTAGTACTTGTAGTAAAGCTAAGCAGAGACTATAATCGAATAAGTTTGGGGGAACCCCCGAGTGAACAGTCTTTTGAATTTTAGGAGTACACTAGTCCTTTGTGTGATGAAATCACTTTGTAAGTGGTGAATTTGTGCAAAAATGAACAAATTTTCATGTTTTGTTACGGCAAACAGTAGCAGTTTTTCAGTTTCCTCTTTTTGTGAAGAGGTTTTGATGCCCTCCTGTGGCCCAAGTTGCAAAAAACTAGGAATGTGGGTGAATTAGTTCTGATTATACTGGTGAGCAAATATGTTGTAGCCGCTAGGGCGTGGGTCTCCCGTAGTTCTACCAGTTGTACTTAGAATTTGTTCCCAAAATCCTAGTTTTTTAGGACTTGAGGAGAACCAAAAAACTTAGATAAAGTTTGCAAAGATAACCATAGGAATTGTTTGCACAATGTACATGTGTTATTTGTATCAGCCCCCGAGTGAGGTCCGGCCCCTCATGATTTGTAGGGGTCAGATGTAACTAAAGATCGGGGATTTGTAAAGACAAAAACTGATAAGAAAAAACATGCGTTTATTAAGGGTAAAAACGACATAGCTGCTCAATGTTCCAGGCGTTGGTGAAGACCTCGTCGTTGATGGTTTTCAACTTGTAGGCGCCTGGGTGGAGTACTTCCACGACGATGTACGGCCCCTCCTAGGGCAGGGAGAGCTTGTGGTGGTCCTTGTTGCTCTGCACGAGGCAGAGGACAAGGTCCCCAATGTTGAAGGCCTGGTCCCACACCCGTCAGTTGTGGTACTATCGCAACGCCTACTGGTACTTAGCTAAATAGAGGAGGGTGATGTTGTGGGCTTCATCTAGCTGGTCCATGGCATCTTGGTGGGATGCCTCGGCCCCTAATCGTTGTATGCTCTGATTCTTGGTGCTCCATAGTCAAGGTCCGTTGGGAGAACGGCCTTAGAACTGTAGACCATGAAGAAAGGTGTGTAGCCGGTGGCCTGGCTAGGAGTTGTCCTTAGGCTCCAGAGCACCACCGGGAGCTCAGTGAGCCAGCACACGCCGAATTTGTTCAACCGGTTGAAGATCCTAGGCTTAAGGCCTTGCAGGAGCATGCCGTTTGTGCGCTCAACCTGTCCGTTTGTCCAGGGGTGCGCGACGGCTCCCCAATCGATCCAGATGAGTTGTTCATCATAGAATCGAATGAATTTCCTACCAGTGAACTACGCGCCATTGTCTGTGATGATGGAGTTCGGTACTCCAAAGTGATGGATGGTATCAAGGAAGAATAGCACAACTTGCTTGGATTTGATCGTGGAGATCGGTCGAGCTTCAATCCATTTTATAAACTTGTCTATGGTGACAAGTAGATGGGTGAAGCCTCCGGGTGCCTTTCTGAGTGGCCCAACTAGGTCGAGCCCCTAGACCACGAAGGGCCATGTGATGGGGATCATTTGGAGCGCCTGGGCTAGAAGGTGAATCTACCGAGCATAGTACTGACACCCTTCGCAGGTGTGTACAATTTGCTCGACATCGGCTACTACCGTGGGCCAGTAGAAGCCCTATCGAAATGCATTTCTAACCAAGGTCCTTGGCGCGGCATGATGACCATAGACCCCACCGTGGATGTTGCTCAGCAGAAGTCTTCCCTATTCGCTGGGGATGCAGAGCTGCAAGATCTCGATGTGGCTCCATTTGTAGAGTTTGCCCTCTACAAGAATGAAGGACTTGGCGTGGTGTGCGAGCCATCGGGCTTCCGTCTTGTCTACTGGTAGTGTGTCACGGAGGAGGTAGTCGAGGTAAAGCGTTCTCCAGTCATTGAGAGGGTCAGGCTCTATCGCTGGACCCTTTTCAAGCTTCATGACTTCGGGGTCGGGTGGAGCAGTCGGTGGGTTGGCCCCTGGGGCCGGATCAGATGGGCCATCGTTGGCCTATTCTGACCCCACATAGCGCACCGAGGGCTTGTGTTGATCGCTAGCAAAGACACCTGTTGGAACTGGCTCTTAGCCAGACGTTGCTTTCGCGAGCGTGTTGGCTGCTTTGTTGAGGCGCCTTGGGATGTAATTGAGCTCGAGGCTATCGAATCTGTCCTCCAGTCATCAGATTTCTTAGCAATATGCCGCCATCTTGGTGTCATGGTAGTTTGACTCCTTCATAACCTAATCGATGACTAGCTGGGAGTCGCCCCCTAACATCGAGGCATCGGATGCCTAGCTCGATGGCAATTCATAGGCCGTTGATGAGCGCTTCGTATTCTGTGATATTGTTTGATGAGGGGAAATGGAGCCAAACCATGTACCTCATGTGGACCCTGAGGGGTGATACGAAGACTAGTCCTACACCGGTGCCTTTTTTCATTAATGATCCGTCGAAGTACATCGTCTAGTACTCTTGATCGATGACTACTGGTGGCATCTGGACTTCGGTCCACTCCGCGATGAAGTCAGCTAGCACCTGGGATTTGATCACCATTCGGGAGGCGTAAGTAATGCCCTGATCCATCAGCTTGAGCGCCCACTTTGCGGTTCTTCCTGTAGCGTCCTGGCTATGGACGACCTCACTGAGGGGGAACGACATCATGACTATCATAGGGTGTGACTCGAAGTAGTGGCGTAGCTTCCTTTTGGTGATGAGGACAATATAGAGGAGTTTCTAGATTTGGGAGTAGCGGGTTTTGGAGTCGGATAATACCTCGCTAATGAAATATATAGGGCGCTGCACCTTGAAGGCGTGCCCCTCTTCTTCCCGTTCTACTACTAAGGCAGCGCTAACCACTTACGTGGTGGCCGCTATGTATAGGAGGAGGGATTCTCCATTGCTTGGAGGAACTAGGACTGGGGGTTTGGTTAGAAATTGCTTGACCATGTCAAACGCCTCCTGGGCCTCGGCTGTCCACTCGAAGCGGTCGGACTTCTTCAGTGTTGATAAAGGGGGAGTCCTCATTCGCCGAGGCATGAAATGAATTGGCTGAGGGCGGCAAGGCACCCCATGATCCGTTGAACCCCCTTTATGTTCTGGATCGAGCCCATCCTTGTGATGACTGAGATCTTCTCTGGGTTGGCTTCGATGCCGCGCTCGGAGACAATGAAGTCGAGCAGCATGCCCCTCGAGACCTCGAAAACACATTTTTTGGAATTGAGTTTGATGCCATTTGCCTAGAGTTTTGCAAACGTTCGTTCGAGGTCAGCGACAAGGTGGTCAGCCCATTTGGACTTAACTATGATGTCATCGACGTAGGCCTCAACGGTTTGCCCGATGAGGTCCCCGAAGCAGTTGAGAATATAGCACTGGTAAGTTGCCCCTATGTTCTTCAGACCGAACAGTATTGAAATGTAGCAGAACGATCCAAAGGGGGTGATAAAAGACATCGCGAGCTGGTCGGACTCTTTCATCGTGATCTGGTGGTAGCCAGAATATGCATCAAAGAAGTAGAGGGTTTCGCACCCTGAGGTAGAATCGACTATTTGGTCTATGCATGGCAAAGGAAACGGGTCCTTTGGACATGCCTTGTTGAGGCCCATGTAGTCGACACACATCCTCCATTTCCCGCTCTTCTTTCGCATAAGAACGGGATTCGCTAACCACTCTGGGTGGTGTACTTCCCTGATGAACCCAGCAGCCAATAGTTTTGCTATCTCTTCACCGATGGCCCTGCGTTTTTCCTCGTCGAAGCGGCATAGGCATTGCTTCACTGGCTTGGAGTCTAGGTGGATTTTCAAGGTATGCTCGGTGACCTCCCTCGGGATGCCTAGCATATCCAAGGGTTTCCACACAAAGATGTCTTTGTTCTCGCGGAGGAACTCAACGAGCGCGCTTTTCTATTCGGAGGAGAGCGCGGTCCCAATGCGGACCTTTTTGCCCTCAGAGCTGCTAGGGTCCACAAGGACCTCCTTGGACCCTCCCGCTGATTCAAACGATCCGGACGACCTCTTCGCATCGAGCGCTTCTTCAATGACCTCCTCCCTGAGGGTGGCGAGCTCTTCAGAGGCGACGGCTGCTGTCGCGTGGCCGTAACATTCGACTTCACACTCGTAAGCGCGACGGAAGGAGGTGCCAACAGTAATAACCCTGTGGGGACCTGGCATCTTCAGTTTGAGGTATATATAGTTGGGGACAGCCATAAACTTCGCATAGCATGGGTGTCCGAGGATGGCGTGGAAGGTTCTAGGGAACCCTACCACATCGAAGGTGAGGGTCTCAATCCTATAATTAGACTGATCCCTGAAAGTGACTTGCAGATCGATCTACCCTAGTGGTACGGCCTGTCTGCTAGGCATGACGCCATGGAAAGGTGCTCAGATGGGGCGAAGGTTTGTTCGGTCGACGCCCATCTCATCGAGTGTCTTGGCGTACATGATGTTGAGGCCATTGCCTCTGTCCATTCGTGAGTTGCTTTGGGCCAACGATCGGATCAACAACAAGTGGGTACCTTCCTGGGTGTGGGACGATATCCGGATGGTTGGTCCGGTTGAAGGTTATGGTGGATTCTGACCACCAGAGGAAAGCGGGTGTGGCCGGTCCGGTCATATAGACCTCACGACGCATGACCTTCTAGCGGCGTTTGGAGTCATAGGCCGCTGATCCTCCGAAGATCATGAGGGCGTCATTCAGCGTTGGGAAGGCATCATCCTTCTCCTCGACATCGTCTGTGGGGGCAGGTTCCTTCCCCTGCTCCCCTTTGTTGAGACCTTCGGACAAGTATTTGCGCATGAGGCCACAATCCTTGTATAGATGTTTGGTCAGGAAAGCATGGTTTGGGCATGTCCCCTCGAGCATTTTCTCAAAGTGGTTCGGAGCGCCCTCTACGGGTTTCCGACCACCCTTACGGTCGGCAGCGGCCACAAGCGAGTTATCGCGCTGTTGCTTCTTATTCTTTCTTTTGGCGGGACGGTTGGAGGCGCCTTCGTCGGCGCCCTCGTCCCGCCTCGCCTTGCCGTCGGAACAGTCGAAGATGGCTCCAACCACCTCCTCTCCTAAGGCATGACTGGTGGCGATATCTAGGAGTTCCTTGGTGGTCTGCGGGCCCCTATGCCCCAGCTTGTGAACCAAAGACTCGTAGGTTGTCTTGGATAGGAAGGCTCCTATCACGTCGACATCGACGACATTAGGGAGCCCGTTGCACTGCTGGGAGAAGCACTGGATGTACCCACGGAGGGTTTCATCGGCCTTCTGGTGGCAGTTCTTGAGGTCCCATGGGTTTTCAGGGCGTTTGTACATGCCCTAGAAGTTCCCCACAAAGGTCTCCGTCAGATCCGCCCAACTTTGAATGGTGTTGGACGGTAGGTGCTTCAACCACGCTCATGCCGAATCGGCCAAGAATAACGGGAGATTACAAATAATGAAATCGTCATTACTCACACCACTGGCTTGACATGCAAGCCGATAGTCTTCAAGCCAAAGCCCGGGGTTTGTTTCCCTAGAATATTTAGGGATGTTGGTAGGTGGTCGGTACCTTGGTGGGAAGGTAGCGTTGAGGATGTGTCGGCCGAAGGCCTGTGGGCCTGGCAGGCCGAGGCTCGGGCTCCGGTCCTCACCATTGTCGTAGCGCCCACCATGTCGACGATGGTAGCCACGGTGAGCTGCCTCTCCTATGTCACCGTGGGTGCGCCTGCGGGCGTCGATGGTGCTGCCACGTCGTGGCCGTGGCCGAGGCTCTGATGTACCGGGACAGCGCTGCGCTGCCTGCCGCCTGGCGGTGTCTGGTGAACGAACGCATCCTTGGTGGGACGCACCGAGGGTGTGCGCTGGTTGGTGTCGGGCTCATGTCGTCGAGACAGCGAGCTTTCCGCCTGCTGCGCCGCCCCACGCTCGAGCAACGTGCTAATTTCTCGGTGGGCTCGGCGATCCTCGGACGTCGCGGTCTTTGGGAGGCTGTGCAGCAAGGCCATCGCAGCGGTGATGTTTTGGCTCTCCTGAGCGAAGTGAGGGAGGGTCCCGTCATTGGTGAGGATCCTCTGGTGTATAGTGTGGGCCGTGGCACGCGCGCGCCCGCCGTTTTCGTGGCGTTCGATCTCACGATTGATGTCTGCGTACTCCCGGACGAGCCCTTGTCCGGCCTCATCAGTCTCCAGCTTGCGGGCTCTCAGCTACTCCATCCTCAAGTAGGATGGGGCCGTTGTCTCCCCCCAGACCTATCGTTAGGGTTGCTTGTCGGGGTGGCCTCTTCCCCGAAGACGCTTTCAACGTGCCCCTCGGGGGTTTGCGCCATGAAGCATTCTCGGGAAGGGTGATGGCTCTCCCTGTTGGAGTCAGAGCTAGAGGACAATCCTGGCTCCTCCGTGAGGAGCCTATGGAGAGTCTCGGTATCGTGTTCGATTGTCCCCATGAACTCGCTGTCCGTGGGCGACTGAACCATGCATAGCGCCAGAAAGTGGCCAGCGGTCGCCGCGGCATTGCGGAGACCGAATGGAAATGCTGTCGGGGCACTCCACACATGGCGTTCTGGAGAGAGGGTGATGCAGCACAGGGCCTCCCTGGATGACTGGGGTCCAAGGGAGTCACTGAGCTGGCCCTCAAGCCTTCGGTGGCTGAAGCTAACGGAGGGGAGAGACTGGACGGCCGTGTGGGCCAGCGCCAGCTCTCCTCCTAGTGTGACGATGAAATCTAATTCACCGAAGCGCACGTGTGCACCTAGGACCTAGCTGATTACGTGGTTGGCCATCCGAGGCCTGATTTGGAACGCGCAAAGCCCCCTACCTGGCGCACCAACTATTGGTGTTTCGTACAAGAACCGTCAAGTAAATTTATAGTGATGCACGTTAGGCCTAGATGGTGTGCTAAATGACACAAGATTTATACTGATTCAGGCTGAATGTCCCTACGTCCAGTCTGTTGTTGCTCGTGTTATTAGCACCGAAAATAGTTCGTAGTAGGGGATACAAATGGTCGAGAGAGGGACTGGTCCCAAGTCTCTGATGGAAGGGTCGAAAGGATGCCAAGAGCTTGGTAGCAGCTTGACTATGTGTGATGTGTGTTGTGTTGTCAAAAGTCTGTGTCTTTGTTGGAGGAAGCACATCCCTTTTATATATGAAGGGGACGGCCTTACAAGCGAGAGGGCAAGGGTGCGTATGCTACCCAGCCTTGCTGTTCACGTCTACCAAGCCTTGTTGTCCATTCCGACGGGTGTGAGAATGGTAAGCGCCTTCAATACTGTCGATGCCACTGTAGAATGTCAAGATGGCTACAGAGTACTACTCCGCGCAGGGTATGGACTCTAGTATAGTGGTTTTGACTTATGTGCCTTGCCCAGCCTTGCTCCGCACGCCTTCTGGTTCCTATGAGTCCCTGTCGAAGGGACGCGGTGTCGGGGTCCGAAGTAGTGTTGTGGGCAAGGCCGTCCGATCAGAGAGGATGCCTGGAGGCTGAAGCGAGTGCTCTGATTTGGTGGACCCAAGGGGTCGGGAAGCGGGCGCCGTTCCCTTGGGACCATAACGTGGTGACAGCACATCCATCATTTGTGGAGGACGCGAGTCCTTTCCTGGACCGTAGTGGTTGTCGTATGTCTACGTCGGGTTCCGTGTCCGAGGGCTGAAGATAGCGCCTACAACTCTATAGGGCGAAGAGCACGCGCCCGCAACACTATTTAGGCTCTGCTACGCCTAAAAGGGTCTAAAGCACCCATCCCGTCGTTCTCTGGCAGTACCTTTCCTGCCGGGGCGTAGGGTATGGTCCTCAAAGCCGCGGTTGACCCAAACGTCTTGTCCTACTCTTGTACCTATCGTCATGAGGGGGCGGGGAGAGGTTGATAGGCGAGACAAGACCAGTCTTTGGATATTGGGCGAGGCGGAGTCTATCCCTAAGTCCTCGGGCGAGGCGGAGCTGGCCCTTATCCCTCGGAGAGAGACCGAGCCCAGCCCTCGGGGGTCGGGTGAGGTGAAATCTATCCCTAAGCCCTCGGGCGAGGCGAAGCTGGCCCTTATCCCTCGGGAGAGACCGAGCCCAGCCCTTGGGGGTCGGGCGAGGCGGAGTCTAGCCCTTAGCCCTCGGGCGAGGCGGAGCTGGCCCAAGAGCGTCGGACGAGGTGGAGTCTAGCCCTTAGCCCTCAGGCGAGGCGAAGCTGGCCCAAGGGCGTCGGGCGTGGTGGAACCAAACTCCCGTTATTCGGGCAAGGAAAGCAGCGGTGTCCTTGTCCGTCCGGGAGTTTTTAACGTTCGATGGTTATTGGTTCCACCTTCTGGAGTACCCCGGTGTTAGGTCCCCGACAGTAGGCTTACCCTTGACCGAGGGCTGAGCCATGAACTCGAACCCCCGGTGATGATGTGCAACGCCGTGCCCAACAGACGGGTCGATGGCCGGGTGCCCGGCAGATGATGTCGCCGCGGCCACCACGGGATGGAACTTCAGGACACCAGCGGAGGTCGCCGGCTCCGAGTCGAGCACCACACGACTCACAGATTTGTGAAGGGCAGTCATCTCCTCACGCAACTGCTCCACCACCATGTCAGACTTGCGGACCGCCCCCAACTCCGAGCGCAGCTCCGCCACCGACGCATCCACCTTGGGCTTCCATTCATCGAACACCTTAGCGGCATCCTCCAACCGGTTGAATCGATCTGCGATGGAATACTCCACGGCTCCGATGCGCTTGCCCAATGACGTCTCCACCTCCCCGATACGCCCACCGAGGGACGATTCGAGGTAGTTCTTCACGGATTTGAGCTCATCCATCAGGAGCTTGGTGTTAGGATCCATGGCACCGAGATGCTTACGGAATCTGATAAAATAATCGTAGATAATCTCGTGGGGTTCTAGGATGGGGATACGATGGATCGGCCAAGGAACGATAGGCTCTGGATACCAATTTGTCAGCAATTGGAGGAATGGGAAGAGGAATCAGAGCAAGGACGAGGCAGCAGAGCAGGAGGAACCGGAAGCAGACGAAACTTTAGTTGTAGTTCAGGATATTTGGCTACAATGTTCATACCCCTCTCCGTGGACGAAGCTAACTCATATACGCTAACAGAACTCACGCACGCACTCGTTACATACTGGGCTCACTCATTCTTTCACTGAGGCCCAAACACCTGGACACTCTTCTTCGTGGGCCGAACAGGCCTTCCTCCTGCCGAGCCCGGCACAGCAAACTCCACTTGCTCCTTCGGCACAGAGTGCTGGCCATCGGTCCTGACAATACTGAGATTTGTATACAAACTAGTGATTAATTTTCTCCGCTGTATACTCTTGATCCATTTCTTAATTCGTAAGGAACCTCCACTCATCAATTGATTTCCATCCGAAACCGTAGGCCGTTCCTCCGTTTCCCAAAACAGAGGAAATTCCATGCCACGCCGCTAAGCAACCGCGAGTCCGCGATTGCTTAATCCAGTCGCTCAACCACTCGCTACCAACGATTAATTGCCCACGTCCACATCGCCCGTTCAATTCCAGGAACGAAAAACCACGACTTGACTTGGCCAACTTGTGCGTACCACCGCCAAACACGTACAATTTCTACATGTCAGAACAATGCACATGCAGTCGCTGATCACGGCCAAAAAAAGAGCGCGGCCACAGGCACATCGTTTCCAAAGATTTCCAATAGGATAGGCCACGGCGCGCCGCCGGGAACGGACCGCGTCAAAGCCTCCAAGCTCCTGCAGGGGTGCGGGGTGGCGAGCCGAACCGACCGACCCAGCTCCTGCAGCGCACGCTAAGCAAAGGCACCATGTTTCCGCCCGTGACGGCACCGTTTTCCCCGCGTGGCGGCGCGCGCGGATGTGGATGGATCATCCACCACCGATGCACCTCAGCCCGCCAACGACTATAAAGGCACCAGGCGCAGGGCTTCACAGTTTTCACACCCACCGCGACCACCACCACCACCACCACCGGATAGGGACACGGCACTAGCTCGTAGAGAGGGCGAGAGAGAGAGAGAGATGGGGGCGGATCGGTTCCTGAGCGTGGCGGAGGGCGGCCTCGGCGGCGAGGCGCTCTACTGCGCGGTCATCCTGTGGCTGTCCGTGATGTCGTGGATCATCTTCACCTGGGTCGGCGACGCCGGGGAAGCAGACGGGAGGAGGAGCAGGAAGCGCCGGGGCGGCAGCCGCGGCAGCCCGGTGTTCGTTGGCGCGTCGGGGATCTGCGACGGCACCGGGCCCGGCTGCAGCGGCGGCTACGGCATCTGCGGCACCTGCCTCGACTAGGCGACTAGCCGCCTGCGCTGCCCCCGTAGTAAGTTTGTGTGAGCGTGAGCGCGGCCATGTTTGTAGCATGTACATGTCGTCGTCGTCGTCGATGCGTGGCCTCGATCGAGCTGGTGATATGATGAGCAGAGCAGCTCCCCTGTGTGAAGACAATAAGAGGGAGCCTACTCAGTCGGTCAACTTCTTCGATCTTGCTTCGGTGTTGCACAAACTGAGTTGTTGCTAGAATGCTAGCTTCTTCTTTTGCGCTCCTTTGATGTTTAATCTCGATCGTCTGTAAATTTTTACGCTGCAAAAGTACCCGATACATGTCTCGAACACTAGTATGTGAGATGAGATCCTTCGTCGGCGAGGTTACTTGTCTACTGAGTTTACCTGCTGTGTGCTGTGGAGGATTTCTCTTTTTGGGGAATGGAAGGATAGTTGGGCACATGTCGTTTTCAAGTAGACAATTTGCACTAGTTAATTGCGAGTCCAACAGCTTTCGGCAAGCAAGCCGAAAAAAGCTTATCTCGTGTCCTCCACACAAACCACTGTTGAAGCAGAGCCGGCTGCACAAGAAACGTTACGGAACAGTAAAGGCCCTATTTGGATGATGATTTTGTGATCGTTTCATACTGTATACGGTTTTCAGTTGTATATATCCTTATACCTTGTGCACGAGAACAAATGACTGACGAAGATAGAGCAAATTAGAGGACTGCTGTTGTCTCTGGCCACATAGATATCACGACCCAAGGAAGCCCGAGGTGGCGTTCAGTTGTCGTTTTTGTTCTTCTCTTGCTTCACCCTGTTCGTTTATGCTGAAATTTGGCTTATGTACGTCTAGTTTTGTTCACTTGAGTTTATTCAGCACTATTTTTTAGCCATGGAACACTGTTTTTCTCTCACAACATTTCAGCATAAACATCAGCATAAACCAAATTTTAGCATAAGCGAATAGGGTTGATCCTCGTGGTGCGCGTGACATCGTTTGTTGATCGTAGGCTGTGGCCCTGTGCATCTCTATGTATCTTCCCAAGCTCGATGGTTGATAGAGTGCTCACGTGGCTGTGGGTTCGCTGCCGGTCGATGTTCGCCCATACCCTCCCTCAGCGTCATACACTCATACCCTCCCTCAGCGCAGCTCGAGCCGCCGAGTTGCATTGAGGTAACGGCAGTCGATTTCGGGTGGCGCTGGCTCATGTCCAGCTACTTTCTGAAAGATGCTTCGCGATGTTGTGGATCAGAGATTGGACCTTCCGGATCGTTCAACGGGACTGGGTGGCCGGTTGACGGCTCAGGCATGTCGTTGAGGATCTGCATCGCTGCAGCCATGTTCTGGCTTGGACTTCTCCTTCGCACAAGTGTACTTCCCGGCCTCTCTCCTCCGAAGCTAATTCTCGAGATCTTGCTGTCGCCACCTGAGTTGTTTGTTCTCTCCCATGAGGTCGTCGACTTGCCGCACGAGTCGACCGTGCTGCTGTGGACTGGTCTCTAGGAGTTGTGTCAGCGTTGACTCCATCGGAGGAGGGGGCTGACTACATGACCGTGAGGCCACTGAGGTGCCGACTCGGCTGCTGCTCGTGCTCAGGCGTCAGGACTCTAGCTGGTGGCCAATGGCCGCTTGCCTGATGCCTTGCCGCCTCAGTGCTCGCCAACTAAAGGATGGGGATGCTGAGGATGCCTCCCTGATACGCTTTCGACTGGGGAAGGAAACCTCCGGATAGACACCGGTGCACATGCGACGAATCGGACGATTGGGCCCTCAATGGGCCACTGATGGCCTAAACCAAAGCGAGAAAAACAGGCCCAACCGTTAGCCATCTTCTATCGTCGCTTCTCGATTCTCGCCATGTCGCGGTCACGGACGCTCTCGGCTAAGCCACTCGGTAGCTGGAGCTCGGAGGTTAAGAGGAAGAGGGGGTGGGGCGACTAGACCGATAGTTGAGGTTGGGGTCGCCCCCACCGTGCCCTTAGGCCTGTTTGGACATCAGCTTTAGATTAAACAAAAAACTTTCATTACACCTGAGGATTCCTAGGGTTCATAGGAGGATAAGAAATGATAGACAAGCGTATCCACATTTTAAGGATTGCATTGGCACTCTAGATGGTACACATATTCAAGTTTCTCTTTCACCCAATGAACAAGTGAGGTATATTGGGAAGATAGGAATAACCACTCAAAATGTCTTAGTAGTTTGTGATTTCGACATGCGGTTTACATATGTATCCACAGGTCAACTAGGAGCTATGCATGCCACAAGTGTGCTATACAATACAGTCAGTGTGGATGAAAAATTCTTCCCACATCCTCCACAAGGTAATATGAATGAATAATAGTCGTTTAGTACGTCTCTTTTGTATGATAGCAAATATTAACTTATATATTTTTGGACCATGTTTAGGCAAATATTATATTGTTGATGCCGGATATCCTAATCGGCCCGGCTATCTAGCTCCTTACAAGAATGAAAGATATCATATGCCGGAGTGGCATAGAGATATGGAACCCAAAACACCTAAAGAAAAACCAATTGCATTCACTCTTCTATTCGAAATGTTATTGAGAGATCTTTTGGAGTTTTGAAAATGAAGTGGCAAATTCTATACAAGATGTCCAACTACCCCGATGTGGAAGAAAAGGATGGTGGTTGTTGCTTGTATGGTACTTCACAATTTTATTCATGAGCATGGTAGTGAAGATTTGGACTTTGCTCGTTTCGGTTGTGATCCTCATTTTGTCCCAATAATACTGGAAAGGTATAACCGATATACAATTACATCGAATGGTTCTACTTCGGAAGCCAATGTCGCAACTATGGATGTATCTTGCCCTGGGCTCTTGCTCTTGCTTGGAACTAGCATGTAAGACTAGTCTTCATTTAATCTTTAGTTATTTTTAAGTATGGACAATGTGTCATATTGTTGAGATGTTGTCATGGACGTGGGTTAATTAATGAGATAATTCCTTATTTGATACCAGACAAATGACTCGTTCCTTTCTTGGCCCTAAAAAAAATTTTGTTCCCTATTTGACACCGAGTTCAACTTTCATTCCTTATACGACATTCCGTAGGATTTTCCATCCGTGAACCGTTAAATGCCATGTGATAAAACGATTTTGCCACTATGGGCCCCACCACCCTTCTCCCTCCTCTCCTCCCTTTCTCCCTCCTGTCCACGCCCGTATAAGCAGCACACGGCGGTGGAGAAGGCAGGCACGTTCCTTCCTCTTCCTCCATTCTTCGTCCGCTCCGTCGCCTCCCCTCCTGATCCAGCTTCGCCCCTTCCTTCCTCTTCCTCCCTCTCTCTCCTCTTCCTCCAGATCTAGCGGCGCAGTGGCTGGGCCCCTACGACCACCGCCCTCTGGCACAGCTGGACCCCACCGGTGCCGGCAACCATGGGCCCACGGCCACTATCCTGCGTCCCCTCCCTCCGTCGTGCGCGCATCTCTCTCTCTCTCTCTCTCTCTCTCTCTCTCTCTCTCTATCTCTCTCCCGACATGGCCACCCATGCGGGAGGCACGCCAGCTCAGGCATGGTCCCTCTCGAGTGGCGCACCGGCGCCGCAAGGGAAGCCCTCGACGCGGCCGGCCTTTGGAGCGGCAACCCTAGCACGGGTGGCCCGAGCGCGTCGAGCCCCTACGCATGCGGCGCACTGTCGTGGGTGGCCCCCAGAGCGGCAGCCCCCAGCATGGTCGCTTACGCCGTCGCAGGTATGGTCACCGGGAGGAGCCGGTACCTGTCTCGCTACGCCTCCGCTGCTGGGGCCCTGCTCCTCTCACTGCGCTATGTGCGTTGCTCGCTGTCGTAGCCCCTTTGCCATGCGTGGTCGCCTCTTCCTCTTCCCGGCCTATGGCTCCGGTCCGTGGCTAGCCCTGTCGGCGGCGCATCGCTTCTTCTTCTCCGTCGGTGGTGGCGGTGGCGCACCTCGGTGGCCGGATCTGCCGGCAGCTCACCGTCTTCTCCTCCTTGGCGGAGGAGGAGGGTGGCGCGGCTCGTCAGAGGAAAGAGGGGGCTCCGGCCGCAGTGACGGGGACGACCGGCGGGGGCCACAACGCGCCTGCCTTCTCCACCGCCGGCGTGCTGCTTATATGGGCGCGGACAGGAGGGAGAAGGGTGGTGGGGCCCATAGGGGCAAAATCGTCTTTTCCCAGGGCATTTAACGGTTCGCGGATGGAAAATCCTACGGTGTGTCGTATAAGGAATGAAAGTTGAACTCGGTGTCAAATAGGGAACGGAGATTTTTTGAGGGCCAAGAAAGGAACGGGTCATTTGTCTGGTGTCAAACAAGGAATTATCTCTTAATTAATTATCTATCTTGTGTGTCAATGTTGAATGCTCATGAATGTTTGTGTCAAGATATTGCATTTGGGTTAAAAAATACAACATTTTTTTGGAATAAATATGAACAAAAGAAATGTGCTAAAGGAAAAAAAAGATACACCATGGGCGTGTTTGGTTCCCAGCACAGCCACACAGCGCCACAGCCGCACAATGCCATAGCTTACGCTACCACATAGTTGGCGAGTTACGGCGTTGAAAATAAACTAGCAGCTGCGGTAACAGCTGAACCTTTGGCGATGTGTGGCGTGAGTGTTTGGCTCTTGTGGCGCCCTTTGGATGTGATCCAAACGCGCCCCATATTACAACCCCAATTGCAAAACAGGTCATTCCCACTAAAACCTCAGTTTCGTGGATCTAGAACTGCTGTGTAGCCAAACAGTTCCCTAGTAGATCCATGACGGAGCTGCTACATAGTGAATCCTAGATCCAGATTCACTTTTTCTCATGATGGAGCTCTCCCAAACAGTCCTTAAGGTAGCTCTTTCAAATTACGTGACCATTTAAACTTTAGTTACAAATTACGTTTGTGCTGAGTTGGATACATGAAATTAAAATGATTTGATTGATCCCGCAACATTATCTTATTTAATATATGTTTGCTAAGTTTGATAAATACTTTCTCCGTCTCAAATTATAAGCTATTTTAACTTTCTTAGAAAATCAAATTATCTTAAATTTGGCCAAATATATATAACAAAATAATAACATTTATGATACGTATCATTAGATTCTTCATTAATTATATTTTCATAGTATACCTATTTGATACCATAAATCTTTATATTTTTCTCTATAAGTTTTGTCAAACGGTAGATGCTTTGATTCTCCAAGAATATTTAAATGACTTATAATTTGGAATAGAGAGAATATATATGTCCAATATAATTTGTTTACCTTAATAGGTTAAGTTGACACTTGGCCATGAACTATATGAATACAAGAAAAGGAAAAAAAGTAATAGCTCTTACCGTTTCTCTCAGTTACAGTGAGAGATAGGACAACCGTCTTAACAAATACTCCGTACTAACCAACCTCAGAAAAATCAACAGCTAAAAAGCACCATCCTCTTCCTCTTGTGCCTTTTACCTGTATGCCATTATGAAGATGGTCCTGACCTACGTGCCACTAAAAAGTTTGAACATACACTGGTGCTATGACGCTAAACTTTCTTGCCTTCCACGCTATTCCATCCATATTTGCTTCTAACGGTGTCAAACCGTAGCAAAAAAAAAGTCTAAAATGCCATCAGGAATTTATTTTCTCATTTTCTTTTCTTCCTCACTTATTTTATTTTCTCCCTCTCCTCTATCCGATCGGTTGGGTAGATTCTGCACAGATCCGCGTGCCTCCGTGCTATCGTGCGTCCGTGAACTGGTCAGCGACCATGGGCCCCGCCAACATGGCCACCCCGGCAGCAGTCTCCTCCAGCATCGAGTTCCAGCCCATGGCGCGGTGGCGCAGCACCTCCACCTACGGCGCCCACCCGCGGATCACTAGCCCACATGACGCCGTGCCCGCCTCGACCCCGTCCAGCACCGTAGTGCCTGTCCTCGTCGCCCACACGAATGCTGCCGAGCTCCGCGCCAGCGTGTCTGGCGACAGCTCCGCAGAGCCCACACGAACGCAGCAACTCCGCCGAGCCCACATGAATGCGGCAGCTCCACCACGGACGCCACCTGCGCCGGTGACAATGCCTACTGCGTCCCGAAGCTGACGTACACCATGGAGCCGTCCGAGAATGCATCCAGCCATGCGGCCACCCGCGCCGCCACCAGCTCAGGCTTCCCACCACGGTTGCCCCCCGACGATGTGGCCATGCCGCCGGCGTCCGACAGCGGGCCCACCACGAACACTTCGTCGCTGGGCTGCGTAGAGGGCATGCGACATGGCGAGGTGGAGAGCACAGGAGGAGGAGAAGGTGATGTGTGGCATGCGAGGGCCAACAGCACGGCATTGCTGGATGGGACGGCGATGGTGACCGCGAGGCCACGCGCGGCGAGCAGCTCCTAGGCGGCGCTGACGCAGCTGAAGAGTTGACCGGTGAGGGTGTTGGGCACCCAGAACCTCTACTCCTTCCACCACGTCCACAGCGTGATCCTCCGCTTGTTAGCCTGTTGCCGATGTTGTGGTGCACGAGCACCAGGGCACCCGCATGGGCTGCGGTGGCTCCTGCGCGGCAGTGGCCCATGGCGGCGACCACAACCCGGGGAACGGAGCAGCACACGGGCAGAGGAGAAGAAGGCAGAGCCGGTAGCGGTTTTGATTAGGGCCAAGGGCGGCTGCAGGCAGTGGAACACGGTGGCGTTGTGAGCTCTGCTCGCCAGCCATGGTGGTTGCGGTGGTGCTCTGTCGATGTATATCCCTGAGCTGTAATCGACCAAGGTAGGTAGTCCATCAGAACCCCCTTGCCCTCTTCTCCCTCCCCATGGTCTTGGATTAGAAAATGGTGAAGCTCCAGAGAGCTGCCATGGTGGTTGCGGCAGCGCTTGAAAGGTCCTAATGGCTAGAGGGGGGTGAATAGCCTATTAAAAATTTCTACAACACTTAGCAAACCAGTTAGACAATTATAAGATGAAGTAAGTGTTGCGTTAGCCTACTAAAATTGTAAGCCACCTACCATAACTCTAGTTCTATAGTCTTTATCCACAGAATAACTATGTAACTATACTAAGTTATTGTGCTCTCAAAGGCTAACTAAAGAGCCACACTAACCAAACTAACAAGCTCTCACAACTGGCTACACTAAAGAGCTTGACAACTAGTTTGCGGTAATGTAAAGAGATAGAGCAAGATGGATATACCGCCGAGTCGAGGAATGAACCAATCAACCACAAGGATGAATACCAATAAATACAAATCACATCGGAATCAAATGATGACTCAATGATTTTTTACCGAGGTTCACTTGCTTATCGGTAAGCTAGTCTTCGTTATGGCGATTCACTCACTTGGATATTCACGAGCTGATTGGCATCACCCACTGTAACACCCCGGTGTTATACCAGCATTTAGGCACTACAAATCATGCATATTATGTATCATCAAGCATCCTAATCATACATACCTAATCATGTAAATAATAACTGAAACCCTGCTTAGAAACATATGAAACATGCTTGTGAAACGTAAATGTTGCATACACTTGTTTAGGGTTGTTTTTGCCCTAATTATGCTTGCTAGGTTAGTAGAACTTGTTTGGCAATGATTGTAAATCATCTAGAGTTATTTAGCATAATTTTTGGAGCAAAGTTTGTATTCAAATTATTGCCAAATTTTGCTTTAAAAATAATTCTCCAAAATTAGGGTTTTGAGTTAAAATTGACTTTAATTTTATAATTCAAAATCTATCAAGAATTGGACTTTGGTCATAAAAGCAAAGTTGTAGAGAATTAAATTCTAAGCAACTTTCATTTTTGGTACATTTTCAAAAGATATCATTTTCTTGCTCAAAATGATATTTAAAAGCTGGTATTTGAAGATTTCTTGAAAATATAATTTAAAAATTTATTTTCTCCCTTCACGGGCCGCCGCCTCGCTTCTCGGCCCACGGTCGAAGCCGGCTCCCGCAGTGCCGCACGCAGCCTGCCTCCCGCCTCCCGCAGTGCCGCACGCTTCGCCTCGGCCCAGCCTAGCCCCGCGCGCGTCTAGCCTACCGACCGCGCTGCGCCGCGCCGTTCGCCCGCGCCGCGTCCCGACCGCGTTAGAACGCGACCGCCGCGTGTCAGCCATGCGTCGGTGATGCTCGCCGCGTGGCAGCCACGGCCTGCATCCGCTCCCACGCGCCCGCCTACACCTGCCGAGCAGTGCTGCGCTCTCCACTCCGCTCGCCTCCCCACTCAGCTAGCCGCAGCAGCCTCAGCTCTCGCGCGCAGCAAGCTCGCCACCGAGCGCCACCGCAGCCCCGCCGGGCGAATTCACCGCCGGTGCTCCACCACGACCAGCAAATCCAGCGCACCCAGCTCCGCCTCGCTCTTCGGCACCTGGTGCTCGTGGTTGTGACGTCTTTTGAGCCAAGGTAGCACATTCTTCGCGCTTCATCACCGTCGGCCATGGCGCCGCCGTGCTCGGCCGCCATGGAAGGCACCCTTCCTCCCCTCCTCCACCCTTCCTAGTTGCCTGCTCGGGTTCGCCACCTCCTTGCGAACCCCATGCGCTCGCTCGCTTGCCCTGATCCGGCCGGCAATGGCCGCCGGCCCGCTGGCCAAGCCGCGCCGCCGTGGCGTCTCAACGCCGGCATGGCCTTCGCCTCGGCTGAGCTGGGCCAAGTGGTCGTGGGCCGAAGCCCCAAGCCAGGCCGCCGCACACCCCTTCGCTCGGTCTGAGCAGGCCAAGTGTGGTCATGGGCCAGATGGTTCCCACGGGCCGGCCCGGTAGGAGTAGGAAGATTTTGTTTCAGTTTTTCTTTTTATTATTTGGAAAGAGAAATGATTTGAAAAATATTTGGATACTCAAATTTGCTCCAAATCTATTGAAATAAATTTTGCTAGGTCCCTTGCCACCGGATCTACATGAGAAAATTATTGCATGTCATTTTTTGATACTTTTCTGTAGAGCTTTATTTAATCCTTGATATTGCTGATAACTTGAAAAATATGTACAAAAACCTATAGGCTTCAAAAAATTATGATTCCAAGTTTGTTAATCTTCTTATGTAATGTACTTCCTAGGAAAAATATGTGTCATGCATGTGCTATAGAAAAATAATGAGGTGTAGTTCAAGTGCCTTTAATGGCTGATTTTTGTTATTTTTGCTAGAGAGCAAAGATTGTATAAAACATGCATGTGATAATTTTTGTACAGTGATTGTATGCTATGAAGATCATAGAAAAAATACTAACTCTATTGTTTGACACTTTTCATAGTACAAAGTATTTTCATGTTCATAATCATGCCATAGCTTGTTATTTTTGTGTAGGCTAATCCACTCATTCAAATACCATGAAAATCTGATGGTAGACTACTTAGGGTAGTACTGTGATATGCTAATTTTCTAAGATTTTTCTAAGCAATAAAAATAGATATTACTATTCAAACCTATTATTAATTAGGGTTTAATCAAGTGTTGCTTTATGTGTGATTAAGAAATTAGTAAAGCTTTGGTGTATCTTTGAAGCATTTAATAAGATGTGTTGACTTAGCATATTAGTAGTAGAAGAGAATGCAGTAGATGACATGTGCTTGTAGTATATGTTCTTGGATGATGTTGACTACCTTGCATTCAAGCATATCCATTGTATTCATCTCATCCGATGCACCGATTGCATAAGCACTTACGCACATTGCATCATACAAGATCGCAAACCGAGAACCCAGTCGTCATACCCGAGGAGCCCGAGGAGTAGCTCAAGGTGCAGCCGCAGGAAGTGCCCAAAGCCGACGAGGAGGACGTTGAGGAACTTCCGTAGTGCCACGATCACCGCCCGAGCTCCTTTGAGAGAGGCAAGCCCCGGAGCATTTTCTCTCGGTTTGCAATTATTAATTAAATGGTTTACTTTAATTGATGCATTAGTTCAGGAGTTGTTTGCAACCGTTGCTGCATTATACCTTGTCTACCTTTGTTATACTATATCCTTGTTACCCTGGTATCCGCAGTCGAGTCAATGCTTAGCTGGCTTAGACCAGTAGAAGTCGGGTGATTTCCTGTCACCTGCGAGCTATAGGTGGTTACCTGGATCTGCTTGGATAACTATGTAGTCATGGTATAACTAAGTGTTAAATGAAGTTGAGACCGGACAGAGACTTATAGAGTTTTGGACTGTAGTGCTTTCTGTCTGTGTCGATTAAGGACCGACCGTTGTTGGGTCTCGAGTCATGTTGATCGCATGCCTTATATTTAGCTGGCCGAATAAAGCACCTTCCGACCGCGAAGCTGGGAGATTATTCGGGCCGAGTAGATTGCCCGCAGCACACTATGCTGGAGCAGGTGTGGTAGGACACAGGGGCGAGATGGTAAGACCAAAGTATAGTCGGTCGGCCCCCGGGTACATGTGGTTCCTGGCAAACTCGAGATTCCTAGATAGTTGACTTGATGATCAATATCTTACTTTAACGGGTGAGTGAGGTTTGTGTAAGGAATAAATCACCAGCTGGTTAGGAATCGATTCGAATCGCCATCGCTCCTGGATAGTGAGCACTTGACTTGAGTTACTTCATCGTAGTAATGTTAATGGAACACTTGGACAGTTATAATGAATATGACAATATAGAAGTTGTTAATGATCATTGGTTATCATTATTGGCTTAATCACATGTTTGCTCTAGTATAGGTACAAATCTAGTCGACAGGTTAATAATAATTAACTTGACAATAATGCTTTTGGAAAGGTTCTTGAAATGCTAAAAATGCTTCTTTTTGCAAATAAGTCAGCTACCCTACTATAAAGCCCTTCATAATCTTTGGTGTCACTTATTTTCGGTTATGTCGGGTAAGTCTAGCTGAGTACCTTCTCATACTCAGGGTTTTATTCCCACTTGTTGTAGATGGGCAGATGTATTACGGCTACTGTATCAACTGCCTTTATCCTATGATGGGTGATGCTTAGGACCATGGGCATGGTCATTCCTTATGTCTCGCCTGATGCTTTTGTTGGAGATGATCATTAGCTGGCACTGTATTTGAACTCCGTGTGAGTGTGTGTGTGGTTTTGAACACATGGCTTCCGCTACTTTTATTCAAACTCGTTTTGTAATAACTATGTTTAAACTTTGACGTATCTGAGATGCGAACTTTTATGTAATATGTGATGGTGACCGCTAAACTTATTACGATCTTGGTTGGGATGTGAGTTGGTTTGAAATCCTTCGTGATTTCATGGACTATCGGGTTATACGGGCTTAAGTTTGCTAAATCGTCTGCTCTAACGGATGATTTTTTACTTAATTTCGTATAATTGATCGGTTCTGTTACAGCTGGCATCAGAGCATGGTTTAGCGTGTTACTGTTCACAAGTGTATTTAAAACAAAAAGACATTTGAAAAATGTGATTTTCAAACTAAAAAGTGTGTTAGTGGTCATATCCTTTATGCCCAGTTAAGGACTCTAGGTGGCTTAATTAAGTACTGACTTGGGGTTCTTGCATCATATTTCTCTTTCGTCGCTCATACGGCATGCTATTGTATGAGTGCCACTTGTTTGAGTGGTAGTGTATGGATCAATTGCCTCTACGCCTCGGTAAGTGTGAGTTGTGAGAGCATGATCGGATACACCACCAATCTAGGGTGAATGCTTATATGATGCTGGAGTAATTACATGTTCTACGCATGTTTTATAAAGGTATCTCATGTGTGGGTATTCCATCTGTTGAGGCGATGCCGTCAATAGGACGATGGTTCAGGTAGTTACTACCATTATACACGTATCTGGGGATTCGTGTAGAGCGTGTAGATAAAATTTTACTGCTTTTATGCATTCATTGGGAATTGGACTGAAATGAATCTTCTACAGGTACATAACAACGCTATCATGTAGAACGTATTAGTTACGTATTTGAGAGATCGTTTGTATGCCACCGAATTCGTCGCTAGAAATTAATTATTTCATAAGTTTATGAGAACGTACGGCACGTACATACATCATATTACTTGTGCATTTCATTCATGTCATGCATTCCTCCCCTTATAAATTGATTATCTCATTTTGATAAAAGTTATATCACCTAAAATATGTTTCCCCAGGGTAATAAAAGAAATTTTGCCACAGATGGCCCGCACGAAACAGACCGCTCGTAAGTCCACCGGAGGAAGAGCACCTCGACGTCCATTGGCCTAGAGGGAGCACCGCACCATGGACACCTTCTTGAGTGAGTTTGGCATGCCAACCTTGCTTTGGAGAGTGCTCCATGATGTGGGGTACCCAGAGGGTCAAGAGCCAGTGTACTCTTGGAATGAGAGCCAGTTAGCAGAGGATGGACTTGCAGTGGTAGAGATCATGGTTCCTACTCTCGGTGATGCTCCAGATTGGGATGGTTGGCACTTGGAGTTTGAGGGTCGCACTCCTGCTGAGGGTGCAGAGGGAGCAGCTTTCTGTGTCATCAGGGATATCATGAGTAGATTTTCTAGTGAGATTGCAGCAGCTCTAGCTAGCACCTTTCCTAGAGATGATCCTTGTGATGCTATTTGGGTTCAGCCTCAGGGAAGTGCCTTGGTCAGAGGTCCAGCTGAGGGACAGGCTAGCGACAATCATGCAATGAGTGCTATGTTCGCCGCCATCAGAGCGTATGAGGGTCTCAAGAGTACCTACTGGACTTTGACTGGCTTACGTGGTCAGGATAAGCTCAAGGGGAGAAAGCAGAAGAAGAGACAGGCACGTGCTATAGCTAGTTTGCATGAGCAGTTGGCTAATATGAACTTACAGCGGAACTAGGCGGTTGAGAGAGGTGATAGAGCTATGCAGCGGGTGCATACGTTGACTCAAGCCAACAACAATGCAGACCGCATGATTAGACAGTTGGTTTAGGAAAGGAATGAAGCCTGGGACGAGAGGGACCTTCTGCTACAGAGGGTCGATGAGCTAGAGGAGTACAACAGCAACCTACATGAGGAGTTTCACGCGCTCTACAATGGGGTTGGCCCATATGCTCCACTAGACGCCGCTGGCATGGACATCGACGACGACAATGAGGACAAGCCTATAGTTTCACCTAGGGGTGATGGTGACGTCTCTGATCCCGATGATGGCCCCGAGGAGTAGGCTAGTTGCCTTGCGCTAGTATCTAGGTCCTATCGCGATGACCTTTCTTTTGATGGCATGTAACCTAATGTATTTTGTTTCGGACTTATGAGACTTGGCATGTGGTTGGAACTTGATTAAGAATGCGATATCTGAATGCATAAAAGTCCAGTGTATGTATGCTGGCAATTTGGTTGTATGGACGTGATGTTTACTGTTGAAGTAATTTGATTAAGTGATGTTGTTTTAATTGGGATGCGATTGTTGTGCCTCTATTTTATTGTATGAATTTATTCTCTCCAGTAAATTCAGTATGGCATAATTTTTCCTTCACTCGCAATTATTACAGCTTCACTCAATCATTACTTGTTGCTAAAATATGCAGATGACAAACACTCGCCGTACCACGTATGAGGCCGCTAAGACCGGTGCTAATGGTGCGGGGACCGGTGGTGGTGGTGGAAACCATGGCAACAACAATGAGCCTCCCCATGAGCCGCATTTGCCACCTCCTCCCCCATTTACCCCCGAGATGTTCCTAGCACAATTGCTCGGGAGTCAGCGCAACGCGGAACAATCTCAGAAGAACATGGAGGATTTTCTGCGTACCATCGCCAACAACGTTCAATGCGGTAACAATCAGGGTGGTGGCATTGGAGTGAACCAATATAGCAGCTTCAAAGATTTTATGGACACCAGGTCGCCAATATTCAAGGAAGCAATAGAGCCACTTGATGCTGAGGAATGTATCGACACTATGGAAGATAAATTCCGTGTGTTGAGGATGACTGAGGTATTGAAAACAGAGTATGCTGCGCATCAGTTGCAAGGACCAGTAGGAATGTGGTGGAAGCACCATCGCACCACCTTCCCTCCAAATGCTCAGATTTTGTGGAGAGAGTTCGCTGAGGCTTTTTGTGGAGTTTATATTCCACTTGGGCTGACCGAGATGAAGTTGGGAGAGTTCTTGGCGTTGAATCATGGCACCAAGACCGTGACGCAATATTTGCATGCCTTCAACAACTTGTATCGTTATGCTCCCAACATGGTTGACACCGATGCTAAGAGAATAGCCAGTTTCAAGAGGGGACTCAATCCAAAAATGATGAATCATGTGGGTACCAACAATCGCGTCAGATTCAATGACTTCATCAGCGACTATCTGAAGTAGGAAAAGAACAACAATGCCAGCACCATAGCCAAGACTCGCAAGAGAGCCCTTGAAGGTGGTCCGTCCCAAGCAAGAGCACCTGTGGGAGGTCGTCTTCCCTATTATCCATCAGCACCTGGCGCGAGGTTCAGGCCACCTTAGTAGAGAAGTCAGAATTTCTGTGGACCCCAGAAGCCTTACAAGATGGCAGTACAGCCCAACAAGGCAGCCGCAACTGTGGTACAAGGTAGTTCCAAGGGAGCTATGGGATCTGCTGGGACAGTGAGGGGACCCTACTACAATTGTGACCAACCCAGCCACTTCTCAAGGTTTTGTCCTTATCCGCCCAAGAAGAAGCAATAGACTTATAATGCTAGGGTGCATAGTACGACTGTGGATGAGATTCCTAAAGGAGAGCCCATAACTGCTGGTAAGTTTCCTGTCAACGAAAACCCTACAGTTGTTCTATTTGATTCTGGATCATCGCATTCTTTTACGAGTCAAGCATTTGCACAGAAACATGAATAACTATACACAGAATTAGGGTATGGTTACCATATAAGTTCAGCAGGGGCTGATGTTTTGACCAACCGGATGGTTCGAGGGGCAACCCTTGAATTAGGTAGCAGGAAGTTTTGAGTAAACTTGATAGTTATGCCTAGACTAGTTTTGGATGTCATTATAGGGATGAATTGGATGAAGGATTGGGGAGCAGTCACAGATACCGGAAGTCGGGTACTTACCCTTAAGGATCCCCTGGGTGAGGGTACTTTCCAAGTACCATTGCCTTGGAGAACAGACCTTATAAGTGTTACATGTGCTACTGAAGTTATTCATATTCATCAGATTCTGGTAGTGTGTGAGTTTCTGGATATATTCTCGGACAAGCTACCTGGTCTTTCGCCAGATAGGGAAATTGAGTTTGGAATTGAGTTAATCCCTGGAACAGCTCCGATTTCAAGGAGACCCTATCGGATGCCTCTAGATGAATTAGCTAAGCTGAAGAGGCAATTAGAAGATTTATCAAAAAGGGGGTTTATCCGGCCAAGCAAGTCTGAATGGGGATGTCCCGCCTTGTTTGTGAAGAAGAAGAAAGAGGGCACGTTGAGAATGTGCATAGATTACAGGCCACTTAACGCTGTAACCATCAAGAATAAGTATCCCTTGCCTCATATTGGTGTTCTGTTTGACCAGTTAGCCAAGGCTAAGGTGTTCTCAAAAATAGATTTGAGATCTGGTTATTATCAGATCAAGATTAGGCCACAAGATATATCGAAGACTGCTTTTTCCACTAGATACAGGTTGTATGAGTATCTTGTCATGTCCTTTGGCTTGACAAATGCTCCTATATACTTTATGTTTTTGATGAATACAGTTTTCATGCCAGAATTGGATAAGTTCGTGGTGGTATTCATCGATGACATTCTGGCGTACTCCGAGAACGAGAAGGATCATGAAGAGCATCTGAGAATTGTCTTGACCAGACTTAGAGACCATAAGTTGTATGCTAAGTTTAGCAAATGTGAATTCTGGTTGAAGAAAGTTCCTTTCCTTGGTCACATTCTGTCAGAAAATGGAGTTTCAGTCGATCCAAGTAAGGTGCAAGAGGTTATGAATTGGAAAGCACCAACTATAGTTCCTGAGATTAGAAGTTTCTTAGGACTAGCCGGTTACTACCGTCGCTTTATACCAGACTTCTCGAAGATTGCCAAACCGATGACAAGTCTGCTACAGAAGGATCACAAGTTTGTATGGACAGAGGAGTATGAAGCAGCTTTCCACACTTTGTGGAAACTGTTGACCACTGCTCCTGTTCTAGCACAACTAGATATCGAGAAACCATTTGATGTGTTTTGCAACGCATCAAAAACTGGATTGGGCTGTGTTCTTATGCAAGAAAGGAGAGTTATTGCTTATGCCTCACGTCAATTGAGAAAGCACGAGGTTAACTATCCAACACATGATCTTAAACTTGCTGCAGTTGTGCATGCCCTAAAAATTTGGAGACATTATCTACTTGGTAATGTGTGCAACATTTTCATAGATCACAAGAGTCTCAAGTACATCTTTACCCAACTAGAGCTGAAAATGAGACAGCGTAGATGGTTGGAATTGATCAAAGATTACAACTTGAATGTGCAATATCATCCTAGAAAAGCTAATGTAGTAGCAGATGCTTTGAGCAGAAAGTCACATTACTTGAATGTGCAGCCATTACTCGAAGATGGGTTCGATCTGATGCATCCTGCTGTGTTACATAGTATTCAGATTAGTTGCTCTTTAGAGAGTAAGATAATAGAAGGCCAGAAAACCAACAAGGGAATATTCCACATCAAAGAGAAAATAAAAGAAAAGCCGTCTCAGCACTTTAAAGTGGATGAACAGGGCGTGTTGTGGTTTGATGACCGTCTTGTGGTTCCCAAGGATCGAGAGCTTAGGAATAAACTCATGGATGAAGCTCACCTTTCTAAGCTATCTATCCATTCGGGAAGTAGTAAGATGTATCAAGAACTAAGACCTCATTATTGGTGGACCAAAATGAAGAAAGAAATTACGGCATATGTTGCTAGATGTGACACATGTTGTAGAGTGAAAGCCATTCATCTGAAACCTGCCAGTATATTGCAACCCTTGTCAGTCCCTAGTTGGAAGTGGGATGATATAAGTATGGATTTTATCTCGGGTTTGCCCACAACTCAAAAAGGACATGATTCGATTTGGGTGATTATAGACTGTCTTACCAAGACCGCTCATTTCTTGCCTGTCAAGACAGAATATCGACCATCTCAATATGCCGAGAAGTATATCGCAGAAATTGTAAGGTTGCATGGTATACCAAGGACTATAGTATCTGATAGAGGGTCATAGTTCATGGCTCACTTTTGGGAACATTTACACAAAGGCTTAGGAACTAGTTTGATTCGCAGTACCGCTTATCATCCTCAGACAGATGGTCAGACTGAACGAGTGAATGCTGTTTTGGAGGATATGTTAAGAGCCTGTGTATTGTCTTCTAAGGGATCATGGGAGTCATGGTTATCATTAGCTAAGTTTTCTTATAATAATAGTTATTAAGAAAGCATCAAGATGGCTCCATTCGAAGCTTTGTATGGTAGAAAATGTAGAACACCATTGAATTGGGTCGAGCCAGGAGATAGAAGGTATTATGGCATTGACTTTATAGAAGAAGCCGAGAAGAAAGTTCATATTATTTAGCAAAATATGAAGGCAGCCCAATCATGTCAGAAAAGTTATGCAGACAGAAGAAGGAGACCCCTAGTGTTTGAAGTTGGTGACTATGTTTATCTGAAGGTCACGCCAATAAAGAAGAAAAGGTTTGGAGTCCGAAGAAAGCTTGCCGCTAGATTCGTAGGACCATACAAGATCTTGGAAAAAAGAGGTCCAGTAGCTTATAAGTTAGAGTTACCTGAGATAATGAGTACCGTCTTCCCAGTTTTCCATGTATCACATCTCAAGAAGTGTTTGCGTGTACCGGAGGAAAGAATAGAACCTCAGGGCATCCAACTCAAATCAGATTTGGTGTATCGTGAACAACCGGTCCGTGTGTTAGACACTAAAGAACATGCTACTCGGAATAGTGTGGTGAAAACATACAAGATACAGTGGGATCATCATGATGAGGGAGATGCAACTTGGGAAACGGGAGAATATCTACAAAAAGCTTATGAAGATTTTTATAACAAATGGTTCATAACCCAAATCTCGGGACGAGATTTTTATAAGGGGGAGGGCTGTAACACCCCGGTGTTATACCAGCATTTAGGCACTGCAAATCATGCATACTATGCATCATTAAGCATCCTAATCATACATACCTAATCATGTAAATAATAACTAAAACCCTGCTTCCCACAGCGTCGTGCGCTTCGCCTCGGCCCAGCCCAGCCCCGCGCGCGTCTGGCCTATCGACCGCGCTGCGCCGCGCCATTCGCCCGCGCCGCGTCCCGACCGTGTCAGAACACGACCGTCGTGTGTCGGCCATGCGCCGGCGACGCTCGCTGTGCGGCAACCATGGCCTGCGTCTGCTCCCATGCGCTCACCTACACCTGCCGAGTAGCGCTGCGCTCTCCACTCTGCTCGCCTCCCCACTCAGCCAGCCACAGCAGCCTCAGCTCCCACTCGCAGCAAGCTCACCACCGAGCGCCACCGCAGCCCCGCCGGGCGAATTCGCCGCCGGTGCTCCACCACGGCCAGCAAATCCAGTGCACCTAGCTCCGCCTCGCTCTCCGGCACCTGGTGCTCGTGGTTGTGACGTCTTTTGAGCCAAGGTAGCGCATTCTTCGCGCTTCGCCGCCGTCGGCCATGGCGCCGCCGTGCTCGACCGTCGTGGAAGGCACCCTTCCTCCCCTCCTCCACCCTTCCTAGTTGCCTGCTCGGGTTCACCACCTCCTTGCAAACCCCATGCGCTCACCCGCTTGCCCTGACCCGGCCGGCAATGGCCGCCGGCCCGCTGGCCGAGCCACGCTGCCGTGGCGTCTCGACGCCGGCATGGCCTTCGCCTCGGCTGAGCTGGGCCAAGTGGCCATGGGCCGAAGCCCCGAGCCAGGCTGCCGCACGACCCTTCATTTGGTCTGAGCAGGCCAAGTGTGGCCGTGGGCCAGATGGTTCCCACGGGCCGGCCCAGTAGTAGGAAGATTTCGTTTTAGTTTTTCTTTTTATTATTTGGAAAGAGAAATGATTTGGAAAATGTTTGGATACTCAAATTTGCTCCAAATCTGTTGAAATAAATTTTGCTAGGTCCCTTGCCACCAGATCTACATGAGAAAATTATTACATGTAATTTTTTTGATACTTTTCTGTAGAGCTTTATTTAATCCTTGATATTGCTGATAACTTGAAAAATGTGTAGAAAAACCTATAGGCTTCAGAAAATTATGATTCCAAGTTTGTTAATCTTCTTATGTAATGTACTTCCTAGGAAAAATATGTGTCATGCATGTGTTGTAGAAAAATAATGAGGTGTAGTTCAAGTGCCTTTAATGGCTGATTTTTGTTATTTTTGCTAGAGAGCAAAGATTGTATAAAACATGCATGTGATAATTTTTGTACAGTGATTGTATGCTATGAAGATCATAGGAAAAATACTAACTCTATTGTTTGACACTTTTCATAGTACAAAGTATTTTCATGTTCATAATCATGCCATAGCTTGTTATTTTTGTGTAGGCTAATCCACTCATTCAAATACCATGAAAATCTGATGGTAGACTACTTAGGGTAGTACTGTGCTATGGTAATTTTCTAAGATTTTTCTAAGCAATAAAAATAGATGTTACTATTCAAACCTATTATTAATTAGGGTTCAATCAAGTGTTGCTTTATGTGTGATTAAGAAATTAGTGAAGCTTTGGTGTATCTTTGAAGCATTTAATAAGATGTGTTGACTTAGCATATTAGTAGTAGAAGAGAATGCAGTAGATGACATGTGCTTGTAGTATATGTTCTTGGATGATGTTGACTACCTTGCATTCAAGCATATCCATTGTATTCATCTCATCCGATGCACCGATTGCATAAGCACTTACGCACATTGCATCATACAGGATCGTAAACCGAGAACCCAGTCATCATACCCGAGGAGCCCGAGGAGCAGCTCGAGGTGCAGCCACAGGAAGTGCCCAAAGCCAACGTGGAGGACGTTGAGGAACTTCCGGAGTGCCCCGATCACCGCCCGAGCTCCTTCGAGAGAGGCAAGCCCTGGAGCATTTTCTTCCGGTTTGCAATTATTAATTAAATGCTTTACTTTAATTGATGTATTACATTTAGGAGTTGTTTGCAACTGTTGCTACATTATACCTTGTCTACCTTTGTTATACTATATCCTTGTTACCCTGGTATCCACAGTCGAGTCAATGCTTAGCTGGCTTAGACCGGTAGAAGTCGGGTGATTTCCTGTCACCTGCGAGCTATAGGTGGTTACCTGGATCTGCTTGGATAACTATGTAGTCATGGTATAACTAAGTGTTAAATGAAGTTGAGACTGGACGGAGACTTACAGAGTTTTGGACTGTAGTGCTTTCCGTCTGTGTCGATTAAGGACCGACCATTGTTGGGCCTTGAGTCATGTTGAACGCATGCCTTACATTTAGCTGGCCAGATAAAGCACCTTTCGACCGTGAAGCTGGGAGATTATTCGGACCGAGTAGATTGCCCGTAGCGCACTATGCCGGAGCAAGTGTGGTAGGACACAGGGGCGAGATGATAAGACCAAAGTGCAGTCGGTCGGCCCCCGGGTACATGTGGTTCCTAGCAAACTCGATATTCCTGGATAGTTGACTCGGTGATCAATATCTCACTTTAGCGGGTGAGTGAGGTTTGTGTAAGGAATAAATCACCAGCTGGTTAGGAATCGATTCGAATTGCCATTGCTCCTAGATAGTGAGCACTTGACTTGAGTTACTTCATCGTAGTAATGTTAATGGAACACTTGGACAGTTATAATGAATATGACAATATGGAAGTTGTTAATGATCATTGGTTATCATTATTGGCTTAATCACATGTTTGCTCTAGTATAGGTGCAAATCTAGTCGATAGGTTAATAATAATTAACTTGACAATAATGCTTTTGGAAAGATTCTTGAAATGCTAAAAATGCTTCTTTTTGCAAATAAGTCAGCTACCCTACTATAAAGCCCTTCATAATCTTTGGTGTCACTTATTTTCGGTTATGTCGGGTAAGTCTAGCTGAGTACCTTCTCGTACTTAGGATTTTATTCCCACTTGTTGCAGATGGGCAGATGTATTACGGCTACTGTATCAACTGCCTTTATCCTACGATGGGTGATGCTTAGGACCATGGGTATGGTCATTCCTTATGTCTCGTCTGATGCTTTTATTGGAGATGATCATTAGCTGGCACTGTATTTGAACTCCGTGTGAGTGTGTGTGTGGTTTTGAACAAATGGCTTCCGCTACTTTTATTCGAACTAGTTTTGTAATAACTATGTTTAAACTTTGACATATCTAAGATGCAAACTTTTATGTAATATGTGATGGTGACCGCTAAACTTATTACGATCTTGGCTAGGATGTGAGTTGGTTTGAAATCCTTCATGATTTCACGGACTACCGGGTTATATGGGCTTAAGTTTGCTAAATCGTCTGCTCTGATGGATGATTTTCTTACTTAATTTCATATAATTGGTCGGTTCTATTACACCCACCAAACCCTCAAAAGGGTGCCGCACAACCAACACAAGATGAGAATCACACAAGCCACGAGCAATTTACTAGAGTACCTTTTAGCTCTCCGTCGGGGAAAGGTCAAGAACCCCCCAAAATCACCACGATCGGAGCCGAAGACAATAACCAACCTTCGCTCGACAATCCTCGTTGCTCCAAGCCATCTAGGTGGCGGCAACCACCAAGAGTAATAAGCAAATCCCGTAGCAAAACACGAATACCAAGTGTCTCTAGATGCAAACACTCAAGCAATGCACTTGGATTCTCTTCCAATCTCACAAAGATGATGAATCAATGATGGAGATGAGTGGGAGGGCTTTGGCTAAGCTCACAAGGTTGCTATGTCAATATAAATTGCTAATAGAGTGAGCTTGAGCTAGCCAAACGGTATTTATAGACACCCCCAAACAATAGAGCCATTGGCTCAATTATTAGACTGCCTATGGGATGATCAGATGCACCGGTCGTGTGCACCGGACGCGTCTGGTCGGTGAGCGGATGCCTCTGGTCACATGCGTCTGGTCGCTGCCTGACCGCCACATGTCCCATTCAAACAAAGTAGCCGTTGCTGCCATGAGTACCACACTCAACTACGACCAGACGCGTCCGGTGTGGACGACTAGATGCAGGAGGGGCAACGTCTGGTCGAGTCTAGAGAGCTCCTAGAGCCGCTCTAGGCCGACCGGACGTGTCCAGTCACACCGGACCGGACGTAGGAGACTCAGCATCTGGTCAAGTCCAGAGAGCTCCCAGAGCCGCTTTGGGCCAACCGGACACGTCCGTTCACACCAGACCGGACGCTCCCAGATTCTGATCAATTATAGCGCTGAAACCTGAGAGTTGCTGGTTCACACCGGATGCATCCGGTCGCTTCTCTACAAACCTGAACCGAGCTAACTCACATTGACCGGACGTTGAACAGTAACTCCTCGACGTCCGGTCGCTCCACTAAGCCAACGTCCGGTCATTAATATCGGACGCATCCGGTCGCCATATCGGACACGTCCGGTCACTCTGTGACCAGCACGACTAATTTCTTTTGAACTCTATCTTCCTCACCCTTGCTCAAATGTGCCAACCACCAAGTGTATCACCTTGTACACTTGTGTTAGCATATTTTCACAATTATTTTCAAGGGTGTTAGCACTCCACTAGATCCTAAATGCATATGCAATGAGTTAGAGCATCTAGTGGCACTTTGTTAACCGCATTTTGATACGAGTTTCACTCCTCTTAATAGTACGGCTATCGAATCTAAATGTGATCACACTTGCTAAGTATCTTGATCATCGAAACAAAATGGCTCCTACTACTTATACCTTTGCCTTGAGCCTTTTGTTTTTCTCTTTCTTCTTTTCAAGTCCAAGCACTTGATCATCATCATGACATCACCATCATCATGTCATGATCTTCATTTGCTTCACCACTTGAAATGTGCTACCTATCTCATGATACTTTGATAAACTAGGTTAGCACTTAGGGTTCATCAATTTACCAAAACCAAACTAAAGCTTTTAATCTCCCCTTTTTGGTAATTGATAACAACCCTTGCACAAAGATATGAGTTGAAATTAAATTGAATCCATATTGCTTGCCTAAGCATATTTACCATGTGTAAAAGGATATGGACAAGTTTTATCAACTTTATATGGTAGCAATTGCTCCCCCTACATATGTGCTAAGAGTTTAGATTGTAGCTTGCACATATGCTTAGATAGGATATATAGGAGACAATGTCTACCAAATGATGCTAAGGTATAAAAGATGGACCTTTGAAGTATGATACCAATTAGAGTGCGCCAATATACCATCCTTAGCACCATTAGTAACTAGACATACACAAAAACTAGAATACCCTGTGAGATCAACATTAGAAGTAAGGGTCTAGTTTTCATAATGTGAGCATGAGTCTAGTTACTTAACCTATGCATGCTAGTTTTTTATTTCATCATTCAAACCTACAACTAGCATACATCACACAAGCATGGATATTGAAATTTAAAACTTGTGTCATGTAAACAAATATATGAAATGCGCATTTAAATGCACCATATAAGTTCATGAGCTTGCTCCCCCTACTTTTGTGCTCAAAATTTTAATTGATCCCCTTCCTTTTGTCACATCTCTCCCCCTATGTTAAATTATCTCCCTTGTTGTCTTTTCACTATCTTAGTACACTATTTCTCCCCTTAACACTTATATCTTTGTTTTTCTCCCCCTTTGTCATCATTGACCACAAAGGTTTAAAATGTAGATAGGTTGAGATTATCAATGTCAATCAACGGGGTGAGGATCATTTTCCCAAATTTGGTCCAATCTAGATCATTTGCCAAAGATATTTAACCCGGTTTAATCCAAGGACAAGCTTCTTCACACCTTTAAATAAGGGCTATCTTGTACCATGTTGAGTTAAACACTTAGAACTCATTTTCTAGATCAAACACTAGGTTTACAAGCCCACAATCATGTCATATGCTACCACTAGACCAAAATAAGCATAGAAGCAATAGTGGTACCATACAATCATCAAATTCATTTTATTTTCATGAATGAGCCTATTAAAGTAAAAAATGACTAGATGCACTAAACATGTCCTTAGCAAGGATGTATGCCATGCCGATCAACTTTTACCTTGGATTCCTCAAAGGAGAGGCATGTCATATAAGTGGGGGTGCATCAACACATATTTGAGAAATTCAATATGTTTCAACTCATTCCTTAGCTTGCAAAACCTTTTCTCATCCAATAGCTTGGTGAATATATCAGCAAATTGATCTTCGGTGCCTACACTCTCAATACAAATGTCTCCTTTTTGTTGGTGATCTTTTATGAAATGGTGGCGGACATCAATGTGCTTTGTTCTTGCATGTTGAACTGGATTGTTGGTTAACTTAATTGCACGCTCATTGTCACATAGTAATGGCACTTTCTTGAGCTTGATTCCAAAGTCATTCAAGGTGGCCTTTATCCAAAGTATTTGTACACAACAATACCGACGGATATGTATTTGGCTTCAGCGGTTGATAATACAACACTATTTTGCTTCTTTGATGACCATGAAATAAGTGATCTTCCCAATAATTAACATGTGCCTGAGGTGCTCTTCCTTTCACCCTTTCATCCCGTATAATACGAGTTGGAGTATCCAACTAGCTCGAACTTTGCTCCTTTGGGATACCACAAACCAACATTAGATGTATGCCTTAAGTACCTCAATATTCTCTTTGTAGCCTTCAAATGACTTTCTCTTGGTGAGGCTTAAAATCTTGCACACATGCATACACTAAACATAACATCCGGTCTTGATACGGTCACATAGAGTAGGCTTCCAATCATAGACCGATACAATTTTTGATCCACCATATTTCCACTTGCATTACTATCCAAGTTGTCATTTGTTTCCATTGGTTTAATGGATGACATAAATAAGAAATGCTCATAAAATAAAGCCAATCTTGATCTTGTTTGTACACCTCTCAAAATATCTCAAATTATAGTGTCTAATGGATGATCCCTTGCAATATTGGTTGGTTGGAGTATTGAAAGTTGATTGCTTGCACTTGCTTGATTATTAGGTTGAGATGATGTACTAGCCACTTGATCTTGTTCATTATCATGAGAGCCACTTATACTAGCTTAAATTATATCATCTTGCATATTTGAGTTAGAGAGAACTTGTACTTGATCATCTTCATCATCATTCACTTACCTAGGCCTCAATTCACCAACATCCGTGTTCTTCATGGCATTTGAAAGTTGAATGCTTCTAACATCTTCAAAGTTCTCATTCTCTTCTTATGAACCCTTGGTTTTATCAAATTCAACATCATAAACTTCCTCAAGAGTACCACTATTCAAATTCTAAACTCTATATACTTTGCTAGTAGTTGAGTATCTAAGTAGGAATCTTTCATCACATTTCTTATCAAACTTGCCCAATCTAGTGCCTTTTTTCAAGATATAGCATTTGCAACCAAAGACCCAAAAATATACAATGTTGGGCTTTCTACCATTCAAAAGCTCATATGGTGTCTTCTCTTTCAATGGATGACAATAGAGGCGGTTGCTACAATAGCAAGTCGTGTTGATAGCTTTGGCCCAAAAAGATTGACTTACATTGTACTCACTAACCATAGACCTTGCCATATCAATGAGTGTTCTATTCTTCCTCTCAACAAGGCTATTTGATTATGGAGTATACTTGGCTGAGAATTAATATCTAATTCCAAATTTATCACATAACTCATCAATTCTAGTGTTCTTGAACTCACTACCATTGTCACTTCTAACTCTCTTGATGGTTGTTTCAAACTTATTGTGAATGCCTTTGACAAATGATTTAAATGTTATAAACACATCACTTTTGTCCAATAGAAAGAATACCCAAGTATATCTAGTATAATCATCCACTATCACAAAGCCATATTTATTTCCACCGATGCTAGTATATTGTGTTGGCTCAAACAAATCCATGTGCAACAACTCAAATACTTTACTAGTGTTCATCATGCTTTTCTTAGGATGGGTGTTTCCAACTTGTTTGCCGGCTTGACAAGAGCTACAAAGCTTATCATTCTCAAACACAACATCTTTCAAGCCTCTAACCAAGTCATGCTTAACCAATCTATTCATTTGTTTTATTCCAACATGACCAAGCCTTCTATGCCATAACCAACCCATGCTAGACTTAGTGAACAAACATATAGATAGTTGAGCTTCACTAGCATTGAAATCAACCAAGTATAGATTCTCATATCTAAAGCCTTTGAAGATCAAGTTAGAGTCATCTACACTTATGATCTCTACATCATCTACCCCAAATATGCATTTGAATCCAAGATCACACAATTGAGCCATGGATAGCTAATTGAAGTTCAAGTTCTCTACTAGCAACACATTGGATATGCTCATATCATTGGATATTGCAATCTTACTAAGCCCTTTGACCTTGCCTTTGCCATTATCACCAAATGTGATACTTTCATAATTATCATTGCCATTGGTATTGATTGAGTTGAGCATTCTTGCATCACTTATCATGTGTTGAGTGCACCCACTATCAAGAACCCAATGCCTTCCTCTGGCTTTATAATTGACCTACAAAAGAAGGTCAATTCTTTTTTGGTACCAAAACTTGCTTGGGTCCTTGAAGGTTAGTCACTAAGCTCTTTGGTACCCAAATGGCTTTCTTTTTTGAGCCCATCCATGGTGCGCCAATGAACTTAGCCTTCACACCATTTGTACCCTTAGTAAGCACATAGAAAGAATTAATCTTAATTGAGGATACATTAGCATTTTTGCTTTTGTTCCTGCAATCATGCTCTTTGTGACCAACTTGCTTGTAACTAGTGCAAACCGACCATTGTTCTTCACAAACTAGTCTTGTGAGGAGCAAAGGCCGTCTTGCCTTTCTTGGGGATATAGCCTAATCCCTCTTTGTAGAGAGAGGCTCTTTGGCTACCCAAGCATATAAGGAAACAGTCCTCACCACCATAGGTCTTAGCCAAGGTGTGAGTGAGCTTATTGACATCCTTCTTGAGAGTCTCATTCTCAATCATTAGTGAGGCATCACAAGTGAAACCATCACTACTAGATGAGGTGGAAGTAGAAGTGCTACAAGAAGGGTTAGTGGGAGCAACAATGATAGGCATAGATAATGATTCATCAATTAGGTCACAAGTTAAGCCTACATTATAAATCTCAACATGCTTCTTCTTATTTTGTTCATTAAGCAAAGAAGAATGAGCTTTTTTAAGCTTCTTGTGAGCCTTGCCAAGCTTTTTATGGGCTTCCTCTAGCCTGTCATGAGTTTCTTTGAGCTCATCAAGGGCTTGCTTAAGGGCTTTTACTTCCTTATTCAAGCTCTTGCATTCATTTCTCTTAATGTCAAAAGTGTTCTTTAGCATCTTCTAGCATGTCAAATAGTTAATCCTTAGTTAGTTCATCATCATCACTATCATTTTCATTTTCATTATCATGTTCATCATTACTTCCATCATCACAAGTTTGTACCTTAGTGGTATTAGCCATGAAGCATGATGGAGTGTCGAAGAGAGAAGGCTTCTCATTGATAGCAATTCTTGCAAGTGCCTTCTTCTTGGAGGTCTTGTCATCATCACTATCATCATTACTTGAGGAAGCATCACTATCTCAAGTGACCACATATGAACCACCCTTCTTCTTCTTGAAGGTCATCTTGTCCTTCTTCTCTTTCTTTTCTTTCTTGTTCTTCTTCTTGTTCTTCTTGTCATCATCATTATCACTATTGTATAGGCATTGAGCAATATGATGATCCTTGCTACCACACTTGAAGCACCTCATTGTTTCATCCTTGTTCTTTGATGATGACTTCTTCCTTCTTTCACGATAGCCCTTCTTCACCATGAATTTACCAAATCTATTCACAAAGAGAGCCATCTTCTCATCATCAAAGCTTGAGTCTTCATCTTCACTTGATGATTCTTGCTTTGCCTTGCCCTTGAATGATATGGCATTGAATGCCACACTCTTCTTCTTCTCATCCTTCTTTTCATCTTTCTTCTCCTTCTTTTCTTCCTTCTCATCATCATCTCTATAAGCATCATCGGTCATGATATCTCCCAAGATTTAGTTTGGTGTCATTATGTCCAAACCGGTCCTCACTAGCAAGGTGACCAATATGCCAAATCTTGCAGGGTAAGCATCTCAAGAACTTATGAGAGAAGTCCTTATCCTCCACCTTCTCACCAAGTGCTTTGAGATCATTGACAAGCACTTCCATCCGATGAAACATGTCCGGCACACTCTCATCTTCCTTCATCTTGAAGCTAGCAAATTTCTCTTTGAGAATGTATGCCTTTACACCATTTATTGCCTTGGTGCCCTCGAAATGATTCTTCCAACTTCTTGCAAGCCTCATGAGCCATCTCAATGATCTTGATTTGTTCAAATGTTCTCTCATCAATTGCATCATGAATGACACTTAGAGCAATGTCATTGTTTTGAAGAAGCACTTCTTCAGTCACGGTGAGATTTTTTGGATCATCAATCTCAATTTTGGTTTCTACCACCTTTCACACCCTTCTATTGATTGACTTGATATGTGTGGTCATCTTTAATTTCCAATATGGATAATTTGTGCCATTAAATTGGGGTGGCTTCTTGGTGTTGTTGATTTGAGCTATTTTTACACCGAAGGTTGTTAAGTCTCAAATCACGGTGACCTTGGCTCTGATACCACTTGAAAAGGTCCTAATGGCTAGAGGAAGGGTGAATAGCCTATTAAAAATTTCTACAACAATACTTAGCAAACTGGTTAGACAATTATGAGGCGAAGCAAGTGTTGCGCTAGCCTACTAAAATTGTAAGCCACCTACCACAACTCTAGTTTCTATAGTCTTTATCCACACATTGGCTATGTAACTACATTAAGTTAGTGTGCTCTCAAAGGCTAACTAAAGAGCTACACTAACCAAACTAACAAGCTCTCACGACTATCTACACTAAAAAGCTTGACAACTAGTTTGTGGTAATGTAAAAAGATAGAGCAAGATGGATATACCATCGAGTCGAGGAATGAACCAATCAATCACAAGGATGAATACCAATGAATATCAATCACCTCGGAATCAAATGATGATACAATGATTTTTTACCGATGTTCACTTACTTGCCGGCAAGCTAGTCCTTGTTGTGGCGATTCACTCACTTGGAGATTCATGAGCTGATTGGCATCACCCGCCAAACCCTCAATAGGGTGCCGCACAACCAACACAAGATGAGAATCACACAAGCCACAAGCAATTTACTAGAGTATATTTTGGCTCTCTGCCGGGGAAAGATCAAGAACCTCTCACAATCACCACGATCGGAGCCGGAGACAATCACCAACCTCCGCTCGACGATCCTTACTACTCAAAGCCGTCTAGGTGGCGGCAACCACCAAGTGGAACAAGCGAATCCCACAGCGAAACACGAACACCAAGTGCCTCTAGATGCAAACACTCAAGCAATGCACTTGGATTCTCTCCCAATCTCACAAAGATAATGAATCAATGATGGAGATGAGTAGGAGAGCTTTGGCTAAGCTCATAAGATTGCTATGTCAATGCAAATGGTCAAGAGAGTGAGCTAGAGCTGGCCAAATGGTACTTATAGACATCGCCAAACAATAGAGTTGTTGGCTCAGTTATTGGGCTGACTACGGGATGACCGGACACACCGGTCAGTGTGCATCGGATGCGTTCGGTCGTTGTCTAACCGCCATGTGTCCCATTCAAATGAAGTAGCCATTGTTACCATAAGTATCACACTCAACTACGACCGGACGCGTCTGGTGTGGACGACCGGGCGTAGGAGGGGCAGCATTCGGTCAAGTCTAGAGAGCTCCTAGAACCGCTCTGGGCCGACCGGACGCGTCTAGTCACACTGGACCAAACGCAAGAGACTCAGCGTCCGGTTGAGTCCAGAGAGCTCCTAGAGCCACTCTGGGTTGACCAGACGCTCCTAGAGTTCGATCAATTATAGCGTTCAAACCTAAGAGTTGCTGGTTCAGACCGGACACGTCTGGTGTGGCGACCGGACACGTCCGGTCACTTCTCTGCAAACCTGAACCTAGCTAACTCACATTGACCGGACGCTGAACAGTAACTCCTCAGCGTTCGGTCGCTCCACTGAGCCAAAGTCCGGTCATTAATACCAGACGCGTTCGGTCGCCATATCGGACACGTTCGGTCACTCTGTGACTAGCATGACTAACTCCTTTTGAACTCTATCTTCTTCACCCTTGCTCAAATATGCCAACCACCAAGTGTATCACCTTGTGCACATATGTTAGCATATTTTTACAATTATTTTCAAGGGTGTTAGCACTTCACTAGATCCTAAATGCATATGCAATGAGTTAGAGTATCTAGTGGCACTTTGTTAACCGTATTTTGATTCATGTTTCACTTCTCTTAATAGTACGACTATCGAATATAAATGTGATCACACTTGCTAAGTGTCTTGATTACCGAAATAAAATGACTCCTACTATTTATACCTTTGCTTTGAGTCTTTTGTTTTTTCTCTTTCTTCTTTTCAAGTCCAAGCACTTGATCATCACCATGGCATCACCATCATCATGTCATGATCTTCATTTGCTTCACTACTTGAAATGTGCTACCTATCTCATGATCACTTTGGTAAACTAGGTTAGCACTTAGGGTTTCATCAATTCATCAAAACTAAACTAGAGCTTTCAGCGCTGCCGTGCTCCGTGACTCTACCATCTCCTCTCCTTGTTGCGCGGCGGGTGGCGGCGTGGCCAGTGGCGGCTTCACTGGCTCAGCTCGTCCGGTCTGGCCGGAGCACGCGGTGGTGGGACGGAGGCGCAGCCGGCGGCGGGGTGCACGACCGGTGGTGGGGTGAGCGGACCGAGACGCCGCAACCATAGCGGAGCTGGGATTGGTCCGTGGTGAAGTCCGCGTGGGCTCTGGCGGCGTGGTCGCGCGGGCAGCGGGCTCCGGCAGCGGGGCGCGCAGGGGCACGACGGGAGCCGAGGAGCCACACATGGCCGACGACGAGCTACGCGCGTCCAACATCGGGCTCGAGGTGGACTCGCCTCACCGCGCGCATCCGTCGCTTGCCCTCGAGGTCAACCACGCGCCGACGCTCGCGCAGGCCACACCTGCCGAGCCACCGTTGTAGGCATATTTTTCTGATAAGATGGAGGTAGAGGAAGATGACACGACGAGGAGGAAGACGGTGACTAGGTCACTTACGGCTTGGGCCCACCGACTAGAGAAAGAAGGGTATTCTAGCATATCGTTACTGGTCGGGCCCACATATGAGTTGTCAAACGATGAAAACCTAACCGAAGGTGGACATAATAGCGTGGAAAGAAAAAAAAATAGCGTCATGACACCTTCAAAGTTCGTAGTGACCTATGGATATAGAGCACGTTTCGTAATGGCACACCGGTAGAAGGCTCCTTCCTCTTCCTCCGCCCCCAATCCCCCCTCCTCGTCTCGCCACAGGCCACAACCCTAGCTGCCCCCGAATCCATGGATCCCAGCAAATCCAGCACCCCTCCGCCGCCTCTAGTCATGGGCGCCCCCGTTGCCTACCCTCCGGCGGCGTACCCTCCCGGCGCGGCCGCCGGCGCCGCCGCGTACGCCCCGCAGCTCTACGCGCCGCCCGCAGCTGCCGCGGCCCAGCAGGCGGCCGCCGCGCAGCAGCAGCAGCTGCAGATGTTCTGGGCGGAGCAGTACCGCGAGATCGAGGCCACCACCGACTTCAAGAACCACAACCTCCCGCTTGCCCGCATCAAGAAGATCATGAAGGCCGACGAGGACGTCCGCATGATCGCCGCCGAGGCCCCCGTCGTGTTCGCCCGGGCCTGCGAGATGTTCATCCTCGAGCTCACCCACCGCGGCTGGGCGCACGCCGAGGAGAACAAGCGCCGCACGCTCCAGAAGTCCGACATTGCCGCTGCCATCGCCCGCACCGAGGTGTTCGACTTCCTCGTGGACATCGTTCCACGCGACGACGCAAAGGACGCTGACGCGGCGGCCGCCGCAGCTGCTGCGGCTGCCGCTGCCGGGATCCCGCGTCCTGCCGCGGGAGTACCGACCACCGACCCCCTCGCCTACTACTATGTGCCTCAGCAGTAATGTATCATCATCGCCTTGTTATCGTTCCGTAAGCGCAGATTTGTTTGTGACTGTCTTAGTTGTGGCGGCTGCTGTTACCGCGTAATAAGACTTGTGATTTATGGGCCTCACTCGAGCTTAAGAATTGAGCGTTTGATTCTAGAATCCGGGTAAGATTGTTGTAAGTGGGGGCGCCCTTTGATTGTGCTGGTAGTGTATGCCTATTGCCTAAGCCTAACTCATGTGATGCTGTAATGCGACAAGTATTATGCGGTTGTCTGGTAATTATTGTGCAATTACTGCTCTTCATGCTTATGTGTAACACTCTAACCAGAATGTGGCTGTCTCATGAAGGTGCTTGTGTGATGCTAACAAGCTTAAATATTTAAGTGATTTGAGCTTTGAAGAGTGTTCTTTAAATCTGTATGTTATACTATGCTGAGTAGTAGTTTGGCAGGGCATGCAATCGGTTGATAAACCGAATGGGTGAATGTATTTGATTAGACAACAGGTTTCTTCTTCTTGTCGTTGTCTGGTTAATTGGATATACTTTAGTTGTTTTACTGTTTCCTTTTTAGATGATCTCCTTTTGTTGACACATGTTTTGTTTCAAGCTAGTATTTTAATGGATTATATAAGGTTTATCATTATTTCTTTAAAAAGCTTTCAAAGTTAGTATATTTAAGCATGATTTTTCATTATTGATCAGTTAGTTCTGCAGTGATGACCTGATGATCTGTTTATTGAAGGGTCATTACCTTAAACTGCAGATTTATGTGTCTGCAGTCTGTATTCATTTCCTGTTATGCGCTTGTAGAATATAAAGCGTATATATTATTGGAGCTTGTTATGCGCTTGTAGAATGTAAAGCATATAAATTATTGGAGCTTGCAATGAAGAACCGTATAGCTGTGCATAAAGGATACTTTATTTGTCCAATTTCCAGTTTTTCAGTGTCCACACTTCTGACCACTGGGGCTCAAGGTGGTTCCCTACTTCCTAGCGACCGATTGGTCACCGAATCAATCACAACTGTTTGTATATGTTTTCTTCTTCCACCAATTTAGCCAAACATCACTCATATGGAGCCATTGGTATTGTCTTCATGCATTGGTCATACACGTCATGGGGATTTGACGATTGTTGGGATGTCTACTCATATATATGTAGCCATCGATATTGTGTACATGCTGTCATGCAGATTTAACGAGCATTGGGATGTTTTTCTCTCCCTTTTGGAACTTGGTGATAGTTGAGATCCTTTTGTTTGTGTTAAATTAGCCTCTTCACTAACATGCAGCTCAGTATTTCTTTCTACTGGAATCATGAAACTGCCATATGATGTTTGGAAATGTCGTCAGCTTTGCCTTTATCAATACCATGCTAACTTGTGCTTATTGTGGAAAAAAATGCATATAATGAATTTTACTCTGCTCATTTCTGTATCATGTTTTCATACTGCTGTACACATATGGTGTTAGTGTTGAGCTTGCCCGTTGTATTCTGAACTAACAGGAATTCGTATGATCACTGAACGCTTGTATTCTTCACACTCAGATGGTTTTGTAGTTGACTCTGGTGTTCATCTAAGTATTATTGACAGCATAGTTTCCTCTTTTATCTGATTCTGAAGGAGTGCCTTGGTTTTGTTTTCCTTCTTGTTACCGTGTCTTGTTGGTATCTTTTATGCTCAACTGATCTATACATCTATACATATATATAAAGAGCGTGCAAGCCGGCAACTTCCGTCCCTCTGACAGATCACTGTTACCGGCACAGTCAACGCGCGATGCGTTTTGCGGTATATAAAGAGCGTGCAAGCCGGCAACTTCCGTCCCTCTCACAGATCACTGCTACCGGCACAGTCAACGCGCGATGCGTTCTGTGGTGAACAGTAACGAACTTTTTTTTTGTGAACAGTAACGGGTTACTATGGACAGTACTTCGTCCATTAATGAACAGTACGAAACTTTTTTTTTAAGCCACAATACAAACCTTTTTTCGCCACTACTGATTGACCAAACATTGCTGGGAGCGATGCAAATACTTGAAACCTAGACAAGGGGCATGATGGGTTCTGCAACACTACAATCATAGTGGTGGTTATTGCTTTGGACGGTATAGTGTCCTCTACTGCTGAGGTCACTCTGCTGTGTAATGTGTTGAATGCATACGATGCGAAACTGAGGCCATATGCTCACATTTTGTTGTTAATAAAAGATGCCAAGCAGGAGAGCAGAAGTTGTTTTTCCTCCTGTAATCTCATCTCAAGCATGGCTGCAGCTCAAGAGTTCTAAGCTTATCTGTGCTCGTAGTCTTTCCCTGCAAACGGACTCTGCAATTGCCTTAATTCAGATCGGGCAATGCAAACAGCCGTTGCCGTCCTCAAGGTCCGTTTCCTTGAAAAACTAACGCCAGGAGCCCAGGGCCAGTCGGCGTCGGCGGTAGTGCCCGACCCCAACCCGTCGCGATTGGACCGCGGCTGCTCCTGCTCGCATTGGGATGCGTCTCCCCTAAGCCCAGCAGAACCAGAATGCTTGCAGTTTCAGGCGGGCCACCGGTGCGAGGACAGCCCGCGCCCACGAGCGCTTTCAGCAACAGAACAGCCAGCAGGGAAAAGGAATTCGCGTCGACCCAACCCAACGTCAGAAATGATCATATTCTGATCGTCCCAGATGGGAGCTCCTCTTGCCGACATCAGGCCGTTTGTCCAGCCAGCCGATCTAGCGGTCACAAGGTTCGTGTGCTTCGATCTTCATTTCCTATCTGGTCGAGATGGATTACAGTGCAGCTGGAGCTACGGCAGCATTCCTCCCTCCGTGTCACTGTGTCAGGCTCAGGCACGCACAGAACAGCAGCTCGGCTAGCATCCATCGGAGAACGAGCAGACGTCCGTTTCACGTCGCTCTCGTTCCTCATACACGCCACAATGGACTTGCATTCGCAGCATACAATCAGTCCCGGCCCCGGAGACGACGAGCGCGACGCCGCGTACGTGGTGCCGCGCGACGGGCCCCACCAGGGCATACGTGGTGGCCGGTGGGCATGGTCGGCGAGCTCGGGGAGACGGCGATCGTCCGCGGCCGTCGTGTGCCGCGCCGACACGTCCCGGTGGAACCGGGCGCGCGCCGCGTTCTGGCTGCTCGGCGTGAAGCCCGGAGGTGCGGCGGCGGTCTGCCACGCCGCGCTCGACGCGCAGGTGATCCCGGTCGAGAACGACAGATGCTCCTCCTTGGTGGTAAGGGCTCCGACGTGCCCCGTTTGTTGTTGTAGCTATATACTAATGTGGTGAAGCATGTGCTCATCCAAGCGTAGTATGTATTCGCTCTTTTGAAGTTTTGATCCACTGTCAGTGCTTTGTAGAGCGATCAGCATCAGAATCAACAAATGCCTGTGCTTGTTTACATGATCGCTCTTTGTCCTTGGAACTGAATAACTGATTTGAAATGTGCTGTTTGACAATGAAATGGGGATGTGCAGTAGTGGGCCAGAAAACAAAACTAGCTCAGATGCAAACTAGACTAAGATGTGTGGGTTGCATTCCATGCCCTCATGGGCCTCCAGCGACGGCTCGCTATGGTCCAGGAATGCAAGGGCGATTTTTCTTTGTCCGAGTTACTATATGCAAGCAAGGTGGTCTGATGATTCTGAAAAAAAAAAGCAAGGTGGTCTGATATGACTGGCTGGATGCATACTCTCAACAGTCAAAAGTATCAGAAAGAAAATGTGGATACAAACATAAAACAGCAAGTAACTGAACGCTATTTTTAGCCGGAGATATACCAGTACATTAAATATGCATGGAGGCATGGAGCAACATCAATGGTTGCGGTACATAGTATGCCCTGGAACTTGATGCTTGGGAGCAGTACATACATGGACTGTGGTGGCACTCGCCAGACGCACCTCACGTAGCCGAAACCGACCGCGTCGGCGGCGCCATGCGCGCACACCGGCCATTTCGGCATTTCGCCATGCACCCCCCTCCGCCCGTCCCCCTGCAAGCCTGTATCGGGCATATGCGCTCTCACGTGTCCACCCTGACATCTTGCCGGACGCTGACCTTCGCCTCGCTCTGCAGCCTCTCCTCTCCTCCCCTCCCGCCGGCCGGCCTGCCTCGCATTAATTGACGACGACGACGACGACGACGGGGAGCTTCGTTTCACGCGCGCGCTCAGTCACGCACGATGGCGCGGACAGTGCCAGGCAGGCTACCGTCCATCAGGTCCGTGCTGCGCGAGTACGGGCCACGCGCCACGCAGGCGGAGCAACACTGCAGGTCTGCAGCCAGCAACAGGCACGGTCTGCCCTGCCCGGCGCCGTACGCGCAAAGGCTACAGCGTACAGTACGTACCGAACGACCCAGCCCCCACATGGCGCGCCGCACATGCACGCGGACGCGCCCACGAACGACCACGAGACGTGCACCGCGACTGCCGAGGCGCGAGCGAGAGCTGGAGACTGACGCCACGCCGACTCGTCGAGGCAGGCTCTCAGGCTTTTTGCCGACGACACGGGCTCACGGCCCCCCGCCGCAGCGAAAATGCTGCTGGGAACCTAAAGCTGAGACGTGCAGTGCAAAGGCAATCAGTCGTGTCCACGAGCACTGCTGCACGAATCCACGATCCTAGTCCGGCTGGCGGGCCTGCCTGAAACTCAAAATTATCGATCACGAGACGGCCGGGCGGCCAGCAAAAAGCCGCCACGAGCCAGGCCCTGCACTGCATGGGCGCCGCAGCGAGAAGCTTTTGCTATGCTCGGGCAGTGAACCCGCAAGCCAAGCCGTTGCCCGTGCCCGGCCTGTCGCGCTCAGGCTGTTCGTTCGTACACGCGCGCGACTGTGACTGTGAGCGCTCAGGTCAGTGAGGTACTCATGACCACTGCTTCGACCGCAATGCATGCATGGCGCCCCGCCCTGCTGCAAGCCTTCAGCCGCTCTCGTCGGGATGGGCACTGGCGCAAAGTTGGCGAGGCAAGGGCACTTGGGATGAAAACGTTCCAGAACTGGTCGGAAAATATCTTAACTATTTTCGCTTCTGTATTTTTTTTTTTTTTTTTGCTAGGAACGGAAACAGGAATGGGAATGACGAATAGGAGAACGAAACCGGTATTACGGGATACCGGGAACGAAATATTTCGAACGGAAACGTGTCGATTACCATCGGAAACGGGTAACTCCAAGAGTCTAACTCCCAGCGTCGCCAGCATCTTGGCGCCCGGCACTACTGTCGCCCCTCACCGCCGTCAAAGCCCCTCCTTCGCTAGCCTAGCCTACATGGGCATGCTGGTCTCTGATGAAACGATGTGGCAGCTGATCGTTTGGGCAACCTCGCCCATGGATGCCCGGGACTTTGGGTTCTCTTGCAAGCAGCACATCGCTATCCTCGCCAGCTGCAGGGCATGCAGAAACCATTGGCAGCAGTTAGTATCGATCCGATCAGGCATCGTGGATGCAACCCGTCATAATTCATACTGCTGTGGCTGTGCGAGAACAAAGTGAATAGGTAGAGGGTAGTAGGGTAGAAGACCTTGAGAGCTCGGCCAGGTGGGTACTGCGTGCCAATCCTCGGGTCCATGAATTGCTCAACTCTGCCTTCTCTCACGAGTGGAGCTGCCTGCATACAACATAGTACTGCAACAAACAGCAGGCTGCAACGGTGTACAAAATACGGAAATACCATCAGGAATTTTTCTGTCCGAATACGGGAACCGTGAATACTGTCGGAAAAATTCCTTAACAGATTATGTTCCTGTTCCTGTCTAAAATACGGTGTCGATTTCCCATTTCCTGTTTTTCCTACAAAAACGGTATGCGATCGGTTAATGCGGTATATGGTGTCGGTCGGTACGGGGATTTCCCGTTTGTCGATACAGGACCCACAGGATACCCCGCAAGGGAGAGAGAAGATCTAGTTCAACTAGGATTCTTCCCATGTAAATTTTAGTAGTAGAACTATCAAGTAATCCTACTAGGAAATCTCATTGTAAACCGACTAGGACTCTGGCCTCCTGACTATATGAAGGAGGGCAATGCTCCTGTCAAAAGGGAGAACAGAGCAGATCATAATCAATCCAACGTAAAGGCTAAGGCCGACTGGACGTAAGGTTATTACTCGATCTACGATCGAGGGCCTGAACCAGGATAAATCGGCTGTCTCTTGCGTAAACCATCGAGTTCGGCATACGCCGAAGCCCGAACATACTGCCCCGGGTACTCCCGTGGCAGGCTATCGGTGGTAAAACATCGACAGCTGGCGCGCCAGGTAGGGGCTTTCGGCGACTTTGCTTCCGAGAGCTCGATGGACCTCGACAACATAATTTTCCCGACGGGATCAACTTTCATCTTTGGCTCATGGATCTGCGAGGCAGACAACAACGGCAAGCTTCAAAGCCATCTCCTCGAAGATCCAGATCATCTAAAAGAAGTTCCTATTTTAACAACTACAACGGATCAGCTCACCAGAAGATTCGCGCAGCTCATAGTATCCGAGTCAAATCGGATTTCACGACCACTCGTATCCGATTCGAATTCAAGCTCCAAGGCGAAGTTTTATCCGAGTGCTTTCAAGAAACCGAGTTCTTTTTTGGCAAGATTCCAGAGCACAACCCAAAACAACTCGGATTACCCCCAGAATTCTCTCGAGAAGTCGAGTTCCTTTCCATTTGGGCTCGACAACATGACAAAATCCTATCAGGGACAGGTCGAAAGACTTTTCAATCCAAGATTTGGGATACCACTGACAGGAGCTCAGGAGGGTCTCGTGCTAACGATAACATCGTAGGACTGTATCATCCACTGGCCGGATTCCATTCCTGAGGGTAGCGAAACCCAACTAGTCGGCACAACAACAACAGCTATTTTACCTTACCAAGAAGGAGACTCGATCTACGATACCGAAGCATCCACTAAAGTTATCAGCGACTCCGACAGCATGAAAACTAACGCCAATAACAGAACGACTCATGCACGAGAAGTGCTCATGGTTTGATGACCGCGGTCACCATTAAATCCCCCAGAAGCACCCGATGTCAGATCATCAGATGAATCAGAATCCAACATATCACCCTTTGCCCAGGGCTACGACGGAGAAACAGATAGTCAGAAACAAGCTAGAGAAAGAAAAAACAAGTTGAAGCAAGGGCGCCAACACCGTGCTAGGCAGCGCAGGGAAGCTTGGATCAGATACGAGTCAGAATTGGCTGAGTACGACAAAAGAAAATCGCAACGAGAAGTCAAAGGAAGACGCACGGCGAATACGCCTTACGATAAGATTCGAGAAGCATTAGAAGAACTCGGAGCAACTTCGCATCCTGGTGAGAAGTATGAACAGCTCCAGGACTTGCTCCGATCGACAATCCCGAGAACGCATGAAGAGAAAGCTCGATCAAGACTACCCGCCAGATCAACAACCCACCGGCAAGAAGATCAAAATCAAAGGAAATCCGCTTTCGAAAGACTTGGGCCGGGTGGAAGCCATGACGGAGGAAGTAGGAAGGAACATAATCAAGGCCACCGATTTGAACAACTAAGGAAGACTAGGAGCAGGGTACCTACCCAGACAACCTCGTAAGATTGTTCCCATCAGAACAACAGTTGGCCAGAGGAAGGCGCCGAATCTGAATTCAAAGAAACCAAGGCACATGATAGGTTCCCCTGCTTCGCGAACAGGCTCGCATTGGTGCGATTACCTCACAAATTCAAACCGTCTAATCACTCCAAGTATGATGGCAAAACTGAACCAAAGCAATGGCTCAGAATATATTCACAATCAATTGAACTAGCCGGAGGAGACGACGATATCAAAACCCTTTTCTTCCCCATGGCACTGGAGGCCATTCCCCTCCAATGGTTCGATAAACTAAATCCAGGATCTATCAGAAATTGGGAGGATTTGCAAAGAGCTTTTTGTGAGAATTTCGCAGGAATCATTACACACCCAATCACTCATGCAGAACTAAAAGGACTCAAGCAAAAGGGAGGTGAAAGTCTTAGAAACTACTATCGACGATTCGGCGAACTACGAGCTCAAGTGCATGACATAACCGAACGAGAAGTAATTGAAGCTTTCTCTCACGGAATCATGGCTAGATGGCAATTTCAAGACTTCTGCAAAGAAAATCCGAGAAACAATGAAGAATTCAGACGTACAGTAGAAAAGATGATTACTGTAGAAGAAAAAACACGAGAGAGGTTCCCGGACAGAAGCAACCAAGACAACCCGGACAAGCAAAATCACCGAAATAGCAGACATCAAGAAAGAAAACGTAGACCAGACAATACTATGATAATGGCCGACAAATCAAAGAAGTTTCCCAAACCCAGAAGATATGATGACATTGAAAACATATGTTGCCCATTGCACCCTAGTGGGAGGCACACCATCGGAAATTGCTACACTTTCAATGATCGATACACAAGAAAAGATAGTAAGGAAAAACACCAAAGAGGACAATCAGAAAAGAGAAGAAGACAACCACGAGGACAAAGGATTCCAAAAACCCAGGGGAACGGTAGCAGTGATTTTCTCAGGGGCTTCGGATTGCAGAAGCAAACATCAAGAAAAACTAGCACTGCGGACCATTATGACAACAGAACCGGCTACACCAAGATACCTCAATTGGTCGCAGTATCCTATCCAATTTACTAGAGAAGACCAATGGACTAGCGTGGGAAACGCAGGCCATTATCCACTGGTTCTAGATCCGACTATTGCTGGTATGACCGTCACCAAAGTACTAATCGATGGAGGAGCTGGACTTAACATCATCTTTTCAGAAACTCTAAGGAAAATGGGACTACAACTCGCCGGGATGATTACGCCAACAAGCACACCTTTTTACGGAATAGTACCCGGCAAAGCAGCCATGCCACTCGGACAAATTACTTTACCTATTACCTTTGGAACTCCTTCAAATTACCGAACAGAGTTTATCAAATTTGAAGTCGCCGACTTTGATTCATCATATCATGCAATCCTCGGACGTCCAGCACTGGCCAAATTCATGGCAATACCACATTATCCGTACTTACTGCTTAAGATGCCAGGACCCAACGGTATCCTTCCTCTTCGAAGCGATTTAAAGCGCGCTTTTGACTGCGACGTCCAGGCGATCTAAATTGTAGCTAAAGCGCAAGCCGACAATGGAAGAAAAGAAATAGTCGCAATCGCTGTAGAAATAAGCCAAGAAGAATTAGAAATACCGGCTAAAAAGCCCAGCATCATCGCACCACCAAAAGAAGCCGACGTCAAGCAAATCGACTTAGGCACAGGCGATACCTCCAAGACAGCAACTATCAATGCTCACCTCTCGGCAAAATAGGAACTCGCGCTCACCAACTTTCTTCGGGACAACAAAGATATCTTCGCTTGGAAGCCAGCCGACATGCCAGGAGTCCCAAGGGAGTTGGCTGAGCACAGAATTGATGTTAACAAAAGCTCCAAACCTGTAAAACAACGGCTACGACGATTCTCACCCGACAAGAAGGCAGCAATTAAAAAGGAAATAACAAAACTGATGGCAGCCGGATTCATCAAGGAGATCCTTCATCCAGATTAGCTAGCAAACCCGGTCCTTGTACAGAAGAAAAACACGAACGAGTGGCGTATGTGCGTCGATTACACAGATCTCAACAAACATTGCCCAAAAGATCCGTTCGGGCTACCACGCATTGACCAGATAGTTGACTCGACAGCAGGATCTGCGCTATTATCTTTTCTTGATTGCTATTCAGGATATCACCAGATCGCACTAAAAGAAGAAGACCAAAGCAAGACATCTTTCATCACCCCGTTTGGTGCCTACTGCTACAAGACCATGTCATTTGGACTAAAGAACGCTGACGCCACGTACCAAAGAGCTATCCAGACTTGCCTTGGGAATCAAATCGATGAAAATGTGGAGGCATACGTGGACGATGTGGTGGTGAAAACAAAGAACCCAGACACTCTAATTGAAGATTTAAAGCAAACCTTCGAAAACTTGAAGAAATGGAGATAGAAATTGAACCCAAATAAATGTGTATTTGGAGTTTCCTCAGGACAACTACTCGGATTTTTGGTCAGTCGGCGCGGGATCGAAGCCAGCACCAAGCAAACTCAAGCTATAACAGAAATGGGCCCACCTAGAAGTGTCAAAGATGTGTAGAAACTAACAGGATGCATGGCGGCCCTCAACCGTTTCATATCAAGACTCGGCGAAAAGGGGTTACCTTTCTTTAAACTACTAAAGAAGACAAACAAGTTCGAGTGGACAATAGAGGCCGACGAAGCTTTCAAAAAACTTAAAGAATACCTCACTTCATTGCCTATCCTGACACCTCCAAAGAAAGATGAAGATATGATGCTATATATTGCGGCAACTCCTACCGTAATCAGCACAGCAATAGTCATAGAAAGAGAAGAACAAGGGCGCATGTATAAAGTGCAACGTCCCGTATACTACATCAGCGAAGTACTATCAGAATCCAAAATCTGGTACCCACATGTACAAAAACTACTCTACACTCTACTCATTACCTCATGGAAGCTTCGCCACTATTTCGAAAGCCACAAGATTACCGTGGTGACAGATTTTCCACTCGGAGACATCCTACACAATAAAGATGCCACGGGGCGCATATCCAAGTGGGCAGTTGAAATTGGAGCTCTTGACATCAATTTCACCCCACAGGAAAGCCATCAAATCTCAAGCCCTCGCCGATTTCGTGGCCGAATGGACAGAGATTCAACAGCCTTTATTAGATACAATCCTTGACCACTGAAAGATGTACTTTGACGGATCACTCAAACTAGGCGGGGCCGATGCAGGCGTTCTCCTCATTTCTCCAGAAGGAAAACAACTCAAGTACGTCCTTCAGATATTATGGCAAGCTACAAATAACGAAGCAGAATATGAAGCCCTCGTCCACGGGCTACGAGCGACAATTACCCTCGGAATAAAAAGATTACTCGTATACGGCGATTCAGCAGTGGTCATCAACCAAGTCAATAAAGATTGGGATTGCACCAAAGAAAACATGGGTGCTTATTGTGCTGAAATACGGAAACTTGAAAAACATTTCCAAGGATTAGAAATTTTACACGTCCTACGCGATTCCAACATTGCAGCAGATGTCCTTGCCAAGCTCGGATCAGATAGAGCAAAAGTTCCACCCGGCATATTCATAGAAGAGCTATCAAGTTCCCTCTATCAAACAACCCGGGGAAACAACACATGAAATTCAGGCTAAAGGCGTTCAGATCTTGATAATCAACACTTCATGGACCCAAGTTTTCATTGACTATATCAAAGAAAATAAACTGCCAGCAGATAAAGCAGAGGCCACACAAGTTATTCACAGAAGCAAAAACTATGTTCTAGTAGGGGATAAACTCTACAGAAGAGCAGCATCATCAGGAGTACTACTAAAATGTGTCTCATTTGAAGAAGACAAAGAAATCCTAGATGAAATACACTCAGGTTGCTAGTGGAAATCATGCCGCTTCAAGGATACTGGTTGGCAAAGCATTTCGCACCGGATTCTACTGGCCGACCACTTTGAAAGACGCAGAAGAGCTTGTCAAAAAATGCAAAGGTTGCCAAATGTTTGCAAGACAAGCCCACGTACCAGCTCACAATCTTATCTGCATCCCAACCGCTTGGCCTTTTTCCTGCTGGGGGCTAGATCAAGTAGGACCCCTGAAAAAAGCAAAAGGCGGCTTCGAGTACATCTTCGTAGCAATCGACAAATTCACCAAGTGGATTGAATACAAACCACTCACGAAGTACAGCGCAACCAAAGCAGTCGAGTTCATCCAAGACATTATGCACCGCTTCGGTATGCCCAATCGAATCATCACTAGATCTAGGCTCCCCTTTCACAGCTACAGAATTCAAGGGCTGGGCACAAGACTGTGGTTTCAGTATAGACTATGCGTCTATTGCACATCCAGAGGCCAACGGAACAAGTAGAAAGGGCTAATGGACTCATACTAGCCGGATTAAAGCCAAGATTATACGAAGAACTAGTGGACTATGGATCCAAATGGATTGAAGAATTACCGAAAGTAGTATGGGGACTACGAACTCAAATAAGCAGAGCAACAGGCTACTCACCTTTCTTCCTAGTTTACGGGTCAGAGGCCGTACTGCCCGCCGACTTGATCTGGACATCCCCAAAGATAGAGCAATACGATGAAGGAGAAGCGGAACACACAAGAAGATTAGAACTCGATAGCTCAGAAGAAATCAGAGTAAACGCTACCCTCCAATCAGCCAGATACCTACAAGGTTTAAGATGGCATTACAACAAGAGTACCCAACCTCGATCACTACAAGTCGGAGACTTAGTACTAAGAAGGATACTAGAAGACTGACGGACGACATAAGCTACTCAGTCCATGGGAAGATCCCTTCATTGTCACAAAAGTCATCAGACCAGGCACATACAAGTTAATAACCGAAGATGGAAAAGAAGTCAGCAATACATGGCACATCAGCCAGCTAAGAAGATTCTACGCGTAGAAACAACTCAAGAAAAAACAGATATGCAAGCCACAAGGGACCAACGTTCACAATCGACGAAAAGCAATACTCTTCAACAACATATGTAGTAGTTTATACTCATGATCAATAAAGATGGCATTCATCCACAGCATGTCTTGTTATGACCTTCAACGAAGTTGTTTTCACTGAAACAAAAAGCAAAATGGCTGAAAACATGCCTGAGCATCCCGACCGAGGGCAAAATAGCTGAAAAAACGCTTGAGCCCGCCGATGAGGGTAGCTAAAAGCTAACACCCGAAACAAAAAAGCAAAATGGCTGAAAACATGCCTGAGCATCCCGGCCGAGAGTAAAATAGCTGAAAAAACGCTTGAGCCCGCCGATGAGGGTAACTAAAAGCTAACACCCGAAACAAAAAAGCAAAATGGCTGAAAACATGCCTGAGCATCCCGGCCGAGAGCAAAATAGCTGAAAAAACGCTTGAGCCCGCCGATGAGGGTAGCTAAAAGCTAACACCCGAAACAAAAAAGCAAAATGGCTGAAAACATGCCTGAGCATCCCGGTCGAGAGCAAAATAGCTGAAAAAACGCTTGAGCCCGCCGATGAGGGTAGCCAAAAGCTAACACCCGAAACAAAAAAGCAAAATGGCTGAAAACATGCCTGAGCATCCCGGCCGAGAGCAAAATAGCTAAAAAAACGCTTGAGCCCACCGATGAGGGTAGCTAAAAGCTAACACCCAAAACAAAAAAGCAAAATGGCTGAAAACATGCCTGAGTATCCCGGCCGAGAGCAAAATAGCTAAAAAACGCTTGAGCTCGCCGATGAGGGTAGCTAAAAGCTAACACCCGAAATAAAAAGTAAAATGGCTGAGTCGACTGAAATTTAACTTCAAAAGACCCTCCAGCACTTCAGTTCCGAAAAGCAAGAGGCTCGAGGGCTACATCCAGATAGGAATACTTTTTGCTCGGAAAAGCACAAGCGCCACTCAAGAAAGCACTCGGATGCCGAAGTTTGCCAAGGCAACATTCTATACCGAATCGTTTTACATAGCGCTAGGCGAAAGGTTGTTAACGCAAAGATCTACATCTAACAAGTCATAGCACTGGACAAAGCACTCGACGGATCACAAAGGAGGAAGAAAAGAAAAGTACTCGACAAATCGAGGGGTCTCGTCAGAATAACGCACAGAGTTGTTTTGCGGAGCAGAGACGGGAACAGGACAAAGTACTCAGCAAGTCAAGTAACTTCAACCGCGCCCAGGCAAAGAATACATCAACAAAAATAAAGAATCTTCATTTAAAAAGGAGTGTAATATTACAAGGGGATGCTCAATCGAGTCAGGCAGTTGTCATCAGAAAGGGAAATGTCAATATTTAGACTGTCTACAACCCTACTGGCTAGACCTTCGACCTCAGACTCCATCCTCTCAACGGCGTCAAGATATTCTTGGCTTTCAGCTTCTTCTGCTATCATTGGAGAGAGGCGTCTCTAGAGCAAGGACCCAGACCCTGGGCCAGCACATTCTTGGTACATACTTGGGCACACCTCTTCGCGAACTCTTGGAAATGAGTCAGGAATCCAGGGAATGAACTGCGCCCAAGATTGCCCGTCATCTGTTGGAGTCCGGAGGACATCGGCTACTGAACGAAAAGATTTCCACAAAACATTCCAATTCTCAGTAGCCGTCGCCTAGCTTCCCTGGACAAGCCTTCAATAGTTTTGTGGGCCTGCACAAGATCTCTATCAACTCCGCGCCTAATCAGCTTAGCAAGGGCGAGTTCTTCCTCAGCATGAGTAATTACCTCCTCAGCTCTATTATGACTAGAACGGACAAGGGCCTTCATTTCATCAATACTCTCCGAGAGCTTCTGCTTCTCAACTCGGAGAGCTAAACAGGACACCCAAGAACAAGTCAGCGGAAAAAGAAGTCAAAATACAAGAAGAAACAGGCAGAACCCGTGGCACCTTTGCATTCATTCTTCGCAGACTCCACCGCAGCATCCCTCTATTTCTCTGTCTCCACTACCCGAGAGCAAAGGGCTTTCTCCTCCTTTTGGTGCATTTGACGCTCCGTCTCCAACTCAGCCCGAAGGAGGTCAAGATCGGCTTTCAGAGCGTCCACCTCTGAAGACAACTTCCTCTCATTTTCAGATGAGAAAAAGAAGCCAGAATGATCACGAGAGAAAGACTGAGCAAAAAGAGGCAAAGAGAAACAAGGTGTAAGGATAGAAGAAAAACAAGCATGCAAAAGAGGAGTGGCAGTAAAACCTACCTGGAGCTTTTCACCAAAAGAAGTCGCGAGGGCCGACAAGCTCCCCCAGGCTACGGTCAGCTCTGATAACCGATGAGTGGCATCGAACTGTTGCACCACGTCACCGGAAAAGGAGGGGCCGCCGGAAGCAAGAGAAGGGGAAGGAGAGGCCGGCTGGGGCGAAGAAGGAATGACCAAAGCAACCTCCAGGGAAGCCGGAGCCAAACCCTCAGAAGGACCCGGCACGACGGCCATAGTTACCTCCGGAGCGACCAAGTCCGCAACTCCGCCAGGTAGCTCTGAAGCCCCCGTGGTGACTTCATCAACAGAATGTTGTGAGTCTCGAGGTTCGAAACTCATTAGCACGGCGGGAGGCTAGAGAAGAAGTCGATGAAGAAATTAGAAAAGACGAAACACTAAAAAGTGATAAAAGGAAGCACCAATAAAAACCAGAGGAAGGAAGATAAAAGCCTAAAAAGATAAAGCTAGAATCTACTCACCCGACTACTTTTTTCTTCGCGAAGCCAAGAGAAAGCCTCACAGGGGGAACCACGACAGCGAAGACATCCCCTGCCACCCGGCGATGGGAGCGGGACAGCCGACAATGGAGCCACGGAAGAAGCCAGGGGCTGGAGCTGTGGGAGAACTCCGCACCGGAGGAGCGTTACAGCTCTAGATAGAGGCAACCAAAGAACTCGACACCGGAGCTTCAGAAGAAGTCGGCGCTGGGAGCCTCGGAAGAACTCACACCCGACCTCCGATTACTTCAAAAAGTTCAAGACTAAAATTCAAAACAAAGAGGAGAAATTCAATGCAACAAGAATATGAAAAACAATTCACCGTCGCATGATGAGGGGGACTTCATCATCCTCTTCTTCCTCAGGCCAACGAGACCAGAGCACCTACTGAAAAGGAGATGAAAAGTACTCGGTTCAAGAGAGAAACATGAAAATAAAAGAACAAAGAGTATTAAATATGCTCACCTAAGAGCATGCTAGCAACAACTGGAGTACCTGAGGGAGTACTTGGTTTGCGAGGCTTCTCGGAGACAGGCAAGCCAGATGAAGACCCATCCATTCGCCCCCTCTTCGGGACACTGCGAGGACCGCAAGGGACTAGACGAGGAACATATTCTTCATATACATCAACAAATCTGAAAGAAACCCCAGGAAGGGCTGTAAAAGTTTGAGACTTACTAATTGCAGAAGTACCAGCTAGACGATCCCCAGTCTCTGCCACGGCAAGGAGAACATCAAGGGGGATCGGATCGACAAAGTTCCGCCCAAGCTCCTGCGAAAAAAGATAAAGCATCGAGACAAGGAAAAGCTAAGCAAGAACGGATGCAGCAAGAGTACATAAAGAACTCAAACAAAAAGATAGACAACTCACAGCTGGGGGCGGGTTGATGGCCGAGAACTCAGAGACGGCAGGAGGAATGACGCTCACTCCTTTCAGCATCTTCTAGAGGCGCTCGAGTACCTCCTCACCGGTCAGCTCAAGAGCTAGGGACCATGCGTGAAGGATCCTCAGGCCCCAGAATACTCAAAGCCGAGATGCTCCCGCTCTTTTCAAAGGCTGAACCCGGCGACGAAGGAAGCTTGAAACAATACCAAAGCTGGTCAAACCCTGCTGTTTCAGCATGCTAATCCTATCAAGGAGTGGCTGGATCGCTTGAATCTCAGCAGGTGACTCAAGCTTCTTGTCCCATCGGTCATTCACCACTAGGACCAGATCCGGAGTGAACGACAAGAGAAGGGATCAAATTGGCAGCGTAGAACCACTCGGCACTGCCAATCTTTGATAGAATCAACCAGGTCATAATCAAAAACTTAATTTTGAGACCCTGGCGAAACTGAATCCCGCAACCACCGAGGGCGCTGGTTTCTTCACGGCGGGGTTGAGGTTTCAGACGAAAGAAAAAGCGAAAAAGAGATAGAGAAGGAGGGATCCCAAGGAAGGCTTCACAAAGGTGAACAAAAATAGAAAGATGGAGAACGGCATTGGGGGTTAGATGGTTCAGACTAACCCCGAAATAACCAAAAAACTAATGAAGGAAGGCAGAAGCAGGAAGACAAAGTCCAGCGCGGACAAAGAAAACAAAAAGGGACAATCTCACCAGGACCCGGAGCCGAAACCCGATGCTCGTTCGGAACTCTCCATTCAGCGATGACTTTGCTTTGGATCAAGCCGTCGCTAACGAGCTCGCGCAGCTGGTCTTCGCTTGTTGTTGGAGCCGGCCAAACCTTCTGAGCTGCCCTCATGGCCACGAACTCCTGGTTTTCAATCAAAGACAGGGATGACTCCTCGTCCACGAAGGTCGCCTGAGACTTGCTTGCGGTTTTCTTCTTTCCCATGAACTAGCGGAAGCAAAAAAGGCACTAAGGAAGATAAAGCTAGAATGATGGTGCTCGGGTGATGGCGACAATGACATCGGCGGATTTCTGAGAGCTAGGGTTTAAAGGCAAGAGCTGGGCGACAAGGGAAAGGAAGATAAAAGGTCTTTAAATAGATTTTTCAGTGATACAAACGGCCCACAAAGCCCGTTAAAACACTAATGTGGGAACGCAACGGTCCATTTACCGACGCTAGCTAAAACGGACAGAGGGCACGAATCCTCACAACGGTACAAACCAACGGGCAGATTTCAGACTTATCCGTCCAACACCATGGCAGGGTTATCAGATTGATACAAGAACAACCCGTCAAACCAAGAAGAAAGAAAGAAGAAAGAAAGGGCTACCTCACGAGGAATAAAAGAACCTGGTTATGTAAGAAAGAACTCGGTAGTCTCACGAACGACAATGGATCACAACAGAAAGGTCAAAGACAACTCAGAAGACAAGATTCGTTACATTACAAGCGACTTCAAAAATAGAAGATTACAAAATCTTACAAGACCCAACGAACTCGGCACCACGAAAAGCAAAGTAGCAAAGAGGAACATGGACACGACTAGGCTCTAGAACGACTACGTGTCCCAAATTGCTACTCGGAAGGACAAACCACCATCAGTTACACTATTTTCTTCAAAGGACGGACGCAGTGCATCCAAGGCTGGAAATCGACAGCACGGCAGGGCAACATGGAGCATAGAAGGCTGGCAGGCATCTGTCTACCCAAGACCGATGTGATGCTAGGATATGGTGTTGATCTGCACCAGACGGTCTCAAGACAGACGACGAGGATCAACCCAGAACTAGCCGGATGAAGGAACGAAGCCCACATCACAAGACTTCCTCCAACTACCACCACGTACATCCTGGCACAATGCTGTCGCAGGGATTAGCCTACCTCTAATCCCTAGCACAAGACTTCCTTCAGCTACGACAAGACACATAGGAACTACAAAACATGTCCGGGGGCTGCTCTACTTCACAAACTACCATATTCATGACCACCAAGGTTTCAACAGAATATCCAATGAATGAAAACAAGCACTCCGGGCACAGTATTTATAGACCAAAGGATCGGCGCACATGGACTAGGAGTACCAACGAAATAAGCCTAACAAAGGACACAGTGAAAAGACAGGACTCAATAATAGATGACTCTAGCGAGAGGAAGCAGTACTCGAAGATGGGCATATTCGGAAGAATATACCAGCACAGTACAACCCATGAACAAAAGGCATTTACACTCAACCACCACCATACAACTACATCTGGCAACAGCAGACCATCAAAGAATACGCCAGGACCTCGCATCCGATTTCTTCCTAACAAAACAACACGGACATACGCTCGGAGGCTCGACCAGCACCATAGCCTAATCAACACTAAGCTAGGGAACCCGGTTTTTCATTTCAACTAATTCCGGAGGCTCGGAACCAAAGACAAAGGACCAAGAATACAAGAAACTCAAGACTACAACGACGACTGATACATCAAGACTCTTCATCCGACTTCTTTTCTAAAGAGAAGAACTCGGAGAAAGCGTGGAGCTGCGGGATAAACCCAAAAGCACGAGGCTAGTACACTCAGTGAGTGCAATTTCACCAAAAAGGAACCCGGACATAAGCTCGGAAGGCTGCATGCCGCAAAACTACTCGGATGATGGTTTAATCCAAGACTAAAAGGCCACTTCGGAAGGATGCCGCAAAACTACTCGGACGATGGTTTAATCCAAGTCTTAGGGACTACTTCAGAACACAAACTTTCAAACAACATAAAGGATCAAGACCCTCCAACTTTTTGTTCCAAATAGCAAGAGGCTCGAGGGCTACACTCAGTGAGTGCCCTTTTTCTTTGAAAAAGCGCACGTCACCGAAAGACTTCCTCAACACAGACCATTTCAAGACATTACGACAAAAAGAACCCGGAACGAGCCATATTCGAGTTCTTTTTTATAAAACTTCAACGAACAATCGGAACAACTTCAAGACAAGATCCTTCAGCTCCTTGTTCCAAATAGCAAGAGGCTCGGGGGCTACAACCAGATGGATGTATTTTTTCTTCAGAAAAGCACTCACCACTCAAAGATCCTAAGAAGCGCTACAAGGTTTCACTCCTAGAAAGCACTCAGATGACATCTTATTCCTACTCAACAAGACTTGAAGGGACAGAGCGAGACTTTCAGAGCTCAACCATGAAGTGCTCGGGGGCTTGTCGATACAAGACCCACAGGATACCCCGCAAGGGAGAGAGAAGATCTAGTTCAACTAGGATTCTTCCCATGTAAATTTTAGTAGTAGAACTATCAAGTAATCCTACTAGGAAAATCTCATTGTAAACCGACTAGGACTCTGGCCTCCTGACTATATGAAGGAGGGCAATGCTCCTGTCAAAAGGGAGAACAGAGCAGATCATAATCAATCCAACGCAAAGGCTAAGGCCGACTGGACGTAAGGTTATTACTCGATCTACGATCGAGGGCCTGAACCAGGATAAATCGGCTGTCTCTTGCGTAAACCATCGAGTTCGGCATACGCCGAAGCCCGAACATACTGCCCCGGGTACTCCCGTGGCAGGCTATCGGTGGTAAAACATCGACACCGTTTTCATCCATAAGGGCACTGGGCTACCGTGGCCAGCAACGCCGCGTACCTACGGTGCATCGCGATCGCGAGCGCCGTACGTATACTCTATGCTGCACTATCAGATAGCACTGCAGCTGCAATACTGCAGTACGGTAAGTTCTAATACTCCCTCCATTCATGAAAGAATGCAATTATGGAAAACACGCTAGTCAAACTTGTTAAACTTTGATAAAGTTTATAGTAAATAGTATTAACAATTATGTATCGAAATAAATTTATTATGAAAATATATTCTATAACTAATCTAATGATATTAATTTGTCTCATGAGTGTTTGTACAATTTCATATAATTTTAGTTAAAGTTGAAATGGTTTGACTTCTCGAAATGCATTAATTGCATTCTTTTGTGGACGGAGGGAGTACAAAACAGTACTCACTCCTTCCCATAATAAGCGCAGTTCTAGAGTTCAAAATTTGTCCTAAAATAATTACACCTCTTAATATAAGATAAACTAACTTTACTTGCCTTTTTCTAATTTCTCTCTTCCCAAGGTAACAATGATTATACTTTTATAGGAGCATATATATATATATATATATATATATATTCTTAAACTTGATCTCTTGAACTAAACTTTAGAGGTGAACTTATTTTGGAGGGAGTACATGAGACGCGCTGGCCAATTTAAAAAGACGTACAGGGCAGGGGTAGGGCATCATGTCGTACCGTCCAGTGTACAGTGTACTACGGTATTCTATTCTGTAGTCGTTTAGGAAAATATCATTTCTTCTCAAATTTTAATCTGAAACAAGGTAGAATGATTTAGATTGAGAGGAAATGCCGAAAGAAGATACTCCTTTGGGCGTCGGGCTTACGGCCCTTAATAGAGCCCAAACTAAGTGGACATTTGGCCACGATGGCCCATAACATTCATGATAACAACACCTCTGGCATCGGCTGCAGGGGCCACGAGACGGCAAAGACCGTTTGACTTGTCACCACCAACACCAGAGCATCCAGAAGCCGCCGGCCCGGCCGTGCGCTGGAGCGTTCGGGAGCACCGTAGGAGCCGTTCTGCTGGCCGCCGCAGCGGCCAGACGGCCAGAGCCATCTTTCCGCAGCCATTATGGCTGTCGTGGACTCCGGCGTTTGGATGTAGTACATGCACCCGACAAGATGACAAGGACCCAACAGGCAACACGGCAGAGGGGAGCAGTCAGGGGTCACCAGGTGACCAGGGAGGCAGGGAGCGAAACGCCTCTTACAGTCTTCCTCGACTCAATGCTCATCTGTCCATGGCGCATGGCTTGCCTGAAACGAAGCTCACCAACCATGCCGGGCGGGCGGGTGCGCGCGTGGGCAGTGGTGCTGGACGGACCTAGATGGCCGGCGGGCGGGGCGCCGGCGGCCGAGAGGTCCAGCCCCAGCCCCAGCTCGGGCGTGGCACGCACGTCGCCACTGCCGCCTTACCGGCAAGTGCAAACCGTCGGCACGTGCAGCTCTGCTCTCGTACCCGAGATTGCTCCGACGCCCATTTTCGATGCGAGAACGCAGGCGCGTGAGATGCGTGAGATTTGAGGAGTAAAATAGTCCTGTGCGGTGGAGCACGGCACGGCACGGCGGAGCGAGCACTGTACAGTCACGAGGCCACAGCGTATAACACGACAATGAGAGGGTTTGGTATGGTTTCCCTTTTACAGTTCTGAGTTCAGTCCAAAACTCTGATAACCCTACAAATAGGAGTAGATTACTTTTACTTGAAAGCGTCAGCCGCGAGTTTGACTACAGGACCAAGTAATGTACTGTACAGTCGCCGGTGAGCTAGTAGTGCCTAGCGCCAGGCCGGTGTCTACTCCACGACGGCGAGACGGGACGAGACGGCGTGCAGTGCCCCTGTCATTCTCTCCTCGTCGCGGGTCGATGCATCTTTCTCCGGTGCCGGTCCCTAGAATTTTATAAGGCCCTCTGCCGATCTCATTGCACCGGCCTCTCTTAATCATTTATAAAATCTTATAATATATAGATATTAATTTTACTTATAAAATAAAAACAAAATTCAATAACATATTTTTAATTTAACATGTCTGATAATTATCGAGCAACAATTTAGGTTAAGCAATATATTTATAGATGATAATAATTATCGAGGAACAATGTAGATTAAGAAAAGCAATATATTCGTTTTTTTTCTCATCCATGACAAATATTTCTTACGTAACATTCTAAAATTCTAACACCTAAATTAGAAGAAAAACATGACTATATGAGTACAGAGTACTAGAAGTCTGGAATACTATACAAATAATTAATTTAAATTAAAAATAAAAAGAAAAAATATCTTAGGCCTAAACAACATATCGGTGATCGCAATTCATAAGAAGCTAATAAATTAAGATGTCGTCATCATAGAGCCCTGCCTGGTCGCCGTCCTCGTGCGGCGTGTCCGTGTCTCCGGTAGTCTAGCTCTTATGGCGGCATGGCTCGCCAGCTCCGCGTATGTAAGGTGCACGTCGCGAACTCACGATCAGAGTGTGTTGTGTGCAGCGTGACTCCTCGCCTCCTCTCTACCCGAGGGCCGCGGGAAAAGAAAACTAGCAAAGAAATATCAATGTTGTCCTTTTGACCACCTGACCAGTTCTATGTCTCTCTTCTCATTAGTTTGCTAATGCCTAATAAACTATAGGACCTGGGGGGTCTGTATATCTGGACTTGGGCTCCTCCTCTGTTTGGACCCTCGGGCGTCGCACCTCTTGCCCTATCCCTAGGGCCGGCACTGTCTTTCTTGTCTCTGTTCGGCCGGTATTAAAGACGACTAATAAACCGATTAAAGCTGATTCGGCTAACAAGTCGGCTAATAACTTCTCTCTCCTGCTCTCTTTCTACCTACTGCTCTTACAGTCCTAGTCGTCTCCACTCGTCGGTGGGCCCCCAGCCGAGACGAGTCCAATCGGTGCTGCAGCGGATCAAGAGACAGGGGATCTGCTCACTGGTCTCTGATTCCATCTAACAAAGAAACGTTGCTAATCGAGCAGCTAGCATTACTAGGATCTTGTTTAGATTGTAAGTTTTTTCACTTTCTCTCCATCACATCAATTTTCGAACGTATATATGGAGCATTAAATGTAGGTAAAAAAATAACTAATTGCACAGTTTGGTTGTAAATCACGAAACAAATCTTTTGAGCCTAATTAGTCCATAATCGAACAAAGTTTGTCAAATACAAATGAAACGTGCTACAGTGTCCGGATTGCAAAAATTTACCATCTAAACAAGGCTTAGTTGTTAATTGAAGCAAGCTGGGCCGAAAACTCCTCGCCATACGTCCGTACCAGTATACGTACAAGGTTGTCTGATGCTCTTCGAGCCTTTTCAGTTCCGGTTTACATTGGGATTAGGAATTAGTATTTATTACTGTAGCATTTTGTTTGTATTTGATAATTATTGTCTAATCATAGTCTAACTAGGCTCAAAAGATTTATCTCGTAATTTATAATTAAACTATATAATTAGTTATTTTTTTATCTATATTTAATACTCTATACATATGTCAAAGATTTGATGTGATAGAGAGAGAATGAAAAAACTTGCAAAGGCCTCAGCCTAAACTCCGTAAAGAATTCTGACACCGGAGTGGGACGGCGTGCCCTGCCGTGCAGGCGCAGCAGCCCGTGAGCAATCCAGCTTCGGCCCTGTTGGCTTGAACACAACCGGATTGTTAGCTGGTTGGTTTCTAGCCTTGATTTAGATCGGTTGGATACTGGTTTATTACGAGAAGAAAATATATTGACTGACTGATTTGAACTGAGTAAAATCAACATACGAATAGGCTAAACAGTGATTTAATAAAATAATAATATTTTTCTCTCCCCACGCACGTTAGCATCGGCCTTTTTTTTCGGCCAGCCCAACGATACCTTCGTTTTCAGCTCAGCTAGCTCATGCGTGCGAGACTCTCATCTCATGAGAGGGCACCTCGCTGACTGGACTGATGCCATCGCAGGCAAGCAAACGAGACGAGATGCCTTTTTTTAGTCCGCGCTCTGGCGTGTTTGTCTGAGGACGCCTGCGTGTGTACACGAGTAGTCACCGCACCGGGATACTCGTACACGCACGCATCCCCGCCCTCGGCGGCCCTGGTACATATAAACAAGTGTTGCGTGATCGGCGGCCAGGCCACTGCCCTTCCTTCCAGTCTCGCGGTCGCCGGAGGAGAGAGGCCGGATCGTCGCACCGCAGCGGCTACCTGCAGCCGACGGCAATCGGGGAGGTAGGGCTCCACTGGTCTGGCTACCTACGATCAGGATCTCGCGGGCTGCATTCGGAAAAAAAAATGTCTGTTTTCGTGCATCTCATCCGTTGTGCTTTTGTTTTCATGGATGTGTACAAAGATCGGTCTTTCGTGTGAGTTGAGCTGTTGCTATCATCAGTTCTTGCTCAGCTTTCTTTTTTGGAGCTCCTAGGATTCATAACTTCGGCGCCTTTTGCTGCCTCTTTAGATTTTAGACCTTACAACGACTTGTTTGTAGCAGCGAGCGAATGCGAGCTCCTATTTGATTGATCTCGGGAGCTCCTCCGACACTGCGCGCAATCCCAAATTTGACACGGAATCACAGCAATGTCAGGTAGTAAAACGCGGTTTTCTTGGTTTCTTGGCTGAAACAAAACGATGGAGCTGACGCGCCGCTCTCACTGCAGTGAGCCATGCCGACGAGCACGAGATATCTCTGTGCGACCCCAACTCCGAGGACGACCGGCGGCGTCGGAAGATCGGGTCGCTGCCGCGGAAGGCTATCCATGCGCTGCGGAAGAAGCGCGCCCGGCGGCGCGTCACTGACTTCCGGTTCCCCGCGGCCATCTCCATCGAGGACGTCCGCGACGCCGAGGAGGAGCGCGCCGTCGCCACCTTCCGTGACCGTCTCGCTGCGCACCGCCTCCTCCCCGACAAGCACGACGACTACCACATGATGCTGAGGTTCGATCGATTATAGGGGAGGGGGAGCCCTCGTTCTAGCTATTCCCCATTTGCCATTAATGACTTCATCCTGTGCGTTGTCATGATGATAAATACAGGTTTCTGAAAGCCAGGAAGTTCGATTCCGAGAAGGCGATGCAAATGTGGTCGGAGATGCTGAGGTGGAGGAAAGAGTTTGGTGCCGACACGATCTTGGAGGTGATGAAAGACTTCAGATTCACAATTTTGTTTCACAAGTTGTCAAACGCCCAAACCTGTTTGATTTTTGGTTTCTTTCATTGATGGACAATCTGGATTCATTTTGTCAGGACTTCGAGTTCGACGAGCTCGACGATGTACTCCAGTACTATCCTCAGGGCTACCATGGCGTCGACCGTGAAGGCCGGCCGGTGTACATTGAGAGGCTGGGCAAAGTTGATCCGAACAAGCTCATGCAGATCACCACGGTCGATCGCTACATCAAGTACCATGTGCAGGAGTTCGAGAGGGCCTTCAGGGAGAGGTTCCCTGCCTGCACACTGTCAGCCAAGAGGCACATTGACTCCACTACCACTATACTGGACGTCCATGGTGTGGTATGCTGATGGCCCAGTGACTGCGCTGAAGCATTCAGTTTTCATGTCTATGTTGCCAGTACTGTCAGATTGTCGTCGACTCAGTTTCTTACTGTTGTTTCAGGGGTTCAAGAATTTCTCAAAGACTGCAAGGGAGCTTGTCCAACGTATGCAGAGAGTAGACAGTGACTACTATCCTGAGGTACCTGTGCATTTGAATGAATGTGCTGTGCCAGCTTGTTTCGGTTGAGCAACATTTCTAACTGAAGATGAATTTGCAGACGCTACATCAGATGTATGTTGTGAATGCAGGCAGTGGGTTTAAGCTGATCTGGAACAGTGTTAAGGGATTCCTTGACCCAAAAACTTCTTCCAAGATCCATGTAAGATCGATGAGTAATCTTCTAACATGGCTCATGTTCCATATATACATCAATGCTGTGGAATAAGAACTTATATATTCTTCTTCATAGGTTCTTGGTTCGAACTACCAGAGCAGACTTATCGAAGTTATTGACTCAAGGTTGTTGCCAATTTATTGTGTCAGAATTCTTTAACTGTATATTCAACTTACCACTTACAAAAATACGTTTTTGTGTTTGTGTTTGCAGTGAATTGCCAAAATTTCTTGGCGGGTCATGCCAATGCAGTGGCAAGGGTGGTTGCCTCGGGTCTAATAGGGGTCCATGGAATGACCCTGTCATTATGAAGGTATCCTAATAAATTATGTAATTCTGTAACCATGTCTTATATAGGTTCATGCTTTTGCAATACATTAATCCAGCAGAACTTGTGAACTTCATGTGGAGAACATTTTCCTGTGACAGGAGAAATATTTGCTTTCAATTCCTCTTCAGGCATAAAAGAGAATGAGAGTCCATCTATAGACTAACGACTATGAAATTTTAATTGTAGCTAATACACAGTATGGAAGGTGGTAGTACTAGAGAAATAAAGCAAGTTTCTGACGGGGACTGAAAGAAGTGGCTCTTCCCTAAGGGCAGATAACCTGAAGGCAAGGTTCTGAAATTCCATTTTCCTAAACCATTGCAACATTTAAAGACCTGGCTACAGCTTTAGTTTCCCAGGACATTGATATTATTATTTCTCTTGGAAGCAGGGTATGCTCAGTGACATATCAAACGCTGAATCTGAGTCGGATGTTGATGATGTTGGTTTAACAGCTGTCCAAAAGAGTACAGACCACAGTTTACTTACCCCAGTTCATGAAGAAGTATGTGTCGTGTTAATTTATCGAATTCAATCATTATTTACCTTAACTAGGATAAGCTTTGTTCTATGTGTCCAGTTTCTGTAATATCTTGTATCAATGGTACCTTCTGTGAGCTGATTTTGTATCTAATGGTTTTCTTAGGTTAAGGGGTCAGATTCTTTGATATTCTGTAGTTCTGGCAGTAAGCATCTCCAAGATATGACTCCTCAGGGCTCCCCTCCAATGGAGGTGCCCATTCAGTTGACCTGCCAGAAATATTTTCCTACCTTTGGGTGGCTAAACAATTTAGGTATATCTTTTCCTCTTAATTTTTTCCTTGAACACTCTTTTACTTGTGATATAAGCTTTCCTCTATAAAAGTAAGTGAATGTCTATTGCTTCAACTTTAAAACATTGAAAACTGTTCATTTTGTTGAACAAAAGGTTCCTCAGTAAACAATTATAATATGAATTTATCATTTCCATCTGCTTGATGTCTTTGTAAAAAAATTACTAGTTATTAATTGAACCATCTGATATAAGCTTTCCTCCATTAAAAAAATAAGTGAATGTTTATTGCATTGAAAACTGTTCATTATGTTGAACAAAATATTCCTCGGTAAACAAATCTAATCTGAATGTCATTTCCGTCTCCATGATGTCTTTACCAAAACATTACTAGTTAATAATAATAATTGAACCATCCGATATAAGCTTTCCATCATTAAAAAAGAAAACTGAATGGCTATTGCTTCAACTTTAGAGCATTTAAAACTGTTCATTGTTTTGAATAAAATATTCCTATGTAAACAATTCTAATCTGGATTTGCCATTTCCGTCTACATAATGTCTTTACCATAAATTTAGTTACTAATTGAACAATCTTTTAACTTTCTTTGCAAATTACTGTTCTTCCTGTGTAATTTCAGGGAATACTTATATTAGTTTGCATGGTACATCTGCTGGAAGGACTTTGGAAAACCTTGTTACTGGACTGATCGCAGTCTTGATCAGAATATCATCTTTCTTCCACCTTTTCGTCTATAGACAAGAAAGATTTCTAGAAAATGTCCATCCTTATGCTGCAGCAGAGCAACCAGAACCTCAAGTTGTAAGAGAAGAGGACATGAGTGCTTGCTTACAGCGTCTCAAGAAGCTCGAGTCACTGTGCGATCACCTCAAGAGCAAACCTCCAGATATGCAGAAAGAGAAAGAACTTGTATTGTTGCAGTCCTTCGATCGGATTAAATCCCTTGAGGCTGAACTGGACATGACGAAAAAAGTAAGTTATTTTTTCCTACTAATTACTCTGTAGATTCATAGGATATGAATGTCGTAGAAGGTCATTCCTAAACAAAATCTGCCCTGTCACGATGATTCCCAATTCTCTTGTGTTGTTACATTTGTATTTTTTTTTTGTTGCGATCATCCTCATTATCAGAGTGACTTATTGTTACTACTGGTTTATGATTGATTCATCTTGCAACATGTTTTAAGATCTAGTATGATCTATGCGCTTCAGAGTAACATATGGTTTTTGGTTTTTGCCAGTCTATGGATTAAGAAACCTGCTATGTTCTTACTGCCCTGTATTGGCATCACCTTTTTAGTTTGCTCCCCTGATGCCATCAATTGTCCTTGTGTTGCATCGCCTTTTGTTGAACTCGTATCTTTGCTGAAGTTTCTTTCAATGGACATGGATGCTTGCAGTTAATAGCTTTGACCCGTGCTTTGTATCTCACCAGGCGTTGCAGGCTGCCGTGGAAAAGCAGATGGAATTGGTGGAGACGGTGGAAGCTCTGCAGCACCGACCGTCTAGGGTTAGGGTAAGCCACTCATGAAAATTCCTTTGTAGGCTTGTTGATGCAAACTTACCTGATGTTATATTTGGCGAAACTGAATATACCATTCTGAATTTCTGATTACTTGTGCAGCGGAGTTTTTGCTGTTCATAGGAGTAAGATCGTCGTTGTGCCCAACATGTCTGGGTTAGCTGACGCTGCCGGCCCCATTTTCTTTTTACTCGACTTTTGAAACATGGCGCCGCCCTGTGCGCGCGCATGTAAATCAATCAGTTTTTTTAGCTACTAGCACCAGTGTCCTCCTGCTTGTTACACTTTGGCTTATGTGAGACTGACCGATCTCCAGAGCCTTGCCAAAAATGGGTTGAATGCCAAAGCTTTTGGGTGGGTTTGGTTTCATGGCTTCTTCTAGCCTGGCCAGGAAATAGACCAGGCTAGCAACTAGTGTCTTTGGCTAGTTGGTTCGGCTTTGAATAGAGTCACCAATTGGTAACTTCACCACCTTTGAGACAATTCGTCGAACATGTGAGCTTCACCACCAGGCTTTTTCCAGCCGCCACCGCTCCTGCCCGTGCTGGTGCCCATGACGCGGAGGAGGACGCTGACGAGGAGGAACTCTCCTTGGCCAGCCTGCTCGCCCGCCCCCTCTTCCTTTGCTTCTCGCCATTGCTGCTGCTCTCGCTCTAGTCCCCTCTCCCCTAGAGCCATGCCGACCTCGGCACTGCCCCTCTGCCGCTCCCGCCCCTAGCCCTGGGCGCGCGAGACGAGATGCACAGGGATGTCCTGCTCCTTGCCGTGCAGGTCCGGTGGCCGCGGCTGCCTCCCCCGCCGCGAGACGAGGACAGGGCCCGGGCTGAAAGCCAGGAAGTTCGATTCCGAGAAGGCGATGCAAATGTGGTCGGAGATGCTGAGGTGGAGGAAAGAGTTTGGTGCCGACACGATCTTGGAGGTGATGAAAGACTTCAGATTCACAATTTTGTTTCACAAGTTGTCAAACGCCCAAACCTGTTTGATTTTTGGTTTCTTTCATTGATGGACAATCTGGATTCATTTTGTCAGGACTTCGAGTTCGACGAGCTCGACGATGTACTCCAGTACTATCCTCAGGGCTACCATGGCGTCGACCGTGAAGGCCGGCCGGTGTACATTGAGAGGCTGGGCAAAGTTGATCCGAACAAGCTCATGCAGATCACCACGGTGGATCGCTACATCAAGTACCATGTGCAGGAGTTCGAGAGGGCCTTCAGGGAGAGGTTCCCTGCCTGCACACTGTCAGCCAAGAGGCACATTGACTCCACTACCACTATACTGGACGTCCATGGTGTGGTATGCTGATGGCCCAGTGACTGCGTTGTAGCATTCAGTTTTCATGTCTATGTTGCCAGTACTGTCAGATTGTCGTCGACTCAGTTTCTTACTGTTGTTTCAGGGGTTCAAGAATTTCTCAAAGACTGCAAGGGAGCTTGTCCAACGTATGCAGAGAGTAGACAGTGACTTACTATCCTGAGGTACCTGTGCATTTGAATGAATGTGCTGTGCCAGCTTGTTTCGGTTGAGCAACATTTCTAACTGAAGATGAATTTGCAGACGCTACATCAGATGTATGTTGTGAATGCAGGCAGTGGGTTTAAGCTGATCTGGAACAGTGTTAAGGGATTCCTTGACCCAAAAACTTCTTCCAAGATCCATGTAAGATCGATGAGTAATCTTCTAACATGGCTCATGTTCCATATATACATTAATGCTGTGGAATAAGAACTTATATATTCTTCTTCATAGGTTCTTGGTTCGAACTACCAGAGCAGACTTATCGAAGTTATTGACTCAAGGTTGTTGCCAATTTATTGTGTCAGAATTCTTTAACTGTATATTCAACTTACCACTTACAAAAATACGTTTTTGTGTTTGTGTTTGCAGTGAATTGCCAAAATTTCTTGGCGGGTCATGCCAATGCAGTGGCAAGGGTGGTTGCCTCGGGTCTAATAGGGGTCCATGGAATGACCCTGTCATTATGAAGGTATCCTAATAAATTATGTAATTCTGTAACCATGTCTTATATAGGTTCATGCTTTTGCAATACATTAATCCAGCAGAACTAGTGAACTTCATGTGGAGAACATTTTCCTGTGACAGGAGAAATATTTGCTTTCAATTCCTCTTCAGGCATAAAAGAGAATGAGAGTCCATCTATAGACTAACGACTATGAAATTTTAATTGTAGCTAATACACAGTATGGAAGGTGGTAGTACTAGAGAAATAAAGCAAGTTTCTGACGGGGACGAAAGAAGTGGCTCTTCCCTAAGGGCAGATAACCTGAAGGCAAGGTTCTGAAATTCCATTTTCCTAAACCATTGCAACATTTAAAGACCTGGCTACAGCTTTAGTTTCCCAGGACATTGATATTACTATTTCTCTTGGAAGCAGGGTATGCTCAGTGACATATCAAACGCTGAATCTGAGTCGGATGTTGATGATGTTGGTTTAACAGCTGTCCAAAAGAGTACAGACCACAGTTTACTTACCCCAGTTCATGAAGAAGTATGTGTCGTGTTAATTTATCGAATTCAATCATTATTTACCTTAACTAGGATAAGCTTTGTTCTATGTGTCCAGTTTCTGTAATATCTTGTATCAATGGTACCTTCTGTGAGCTGATTTTGTATCTAATGGTTTTCTTAGGTTAAGGGGTCAGATTCTTTGATATTCTGTAGTTCTGGCAGTAAGCATCTCCAAGATATGACTCCTCAGGGCTCCCCTCCAATGGAGGTGCCCATTCAGTTGACCTGCCAGAAATATTTTCCTACCTTTGGGTGGCTAAACAATTTAGGTATATCTTTTCCTCTTAATTTTTTCCTTGAACACTCTTTTACTTGTGATATAAGCTTTCCTCTATTAAAAAGTAAGTGAATGTCTATTGCTTCAACTTTAAAACATTGAAACTGTTCATTTTGTTGAACAAAAGGTTCCTCAGTAAACAATTATAATATGAATTTATCATTTCCATCTGCTTGATGTCTTTGTAAAAAAATTACTAGTTATCAATTGAACCATCTGATATAAGCTTTCCTCCATTAAAAAAATAAGTGAATGTTTATTGCATTGAAACTGTTCATTGTGTTGAACAAAATATTCCTCGGTAAACAAATCTAATCTGAATGTCATTTCCGTCTCCATGATCTCTTTACCAAAACATTACTAGTTAATAATAATAATTGAACCATCCGATATAAGCTTTCCATCATTAAAAAAGAAAACTGAATGGCTATTGCTTCAACTTTAGAGCATTTAAAACTGTTCATTGTTTTGAATAACATATTCCTATGTAAACAATTCTAATCTGGATTTGCCATTTCCGTCTACATAATGTCTTTACCATAAATTTAGTTACTAATTGAACAATCTTTTAACTTTCTTTGCAAATTACTGTTCTTCCTGTGTAATTTCAGGGAATACTTATATTAGTTTGCATGGTACATCTGCTGGAAGGACTTTGGAAAACCTTGTTACTGGACTGATCGCAGTCTTGATCAGAATATCATCTTTCTTCCACCTTTTTGTCTATAGACAAGAAAGATTTCTAGAAAATGTCCATCCTTATGCTGCAGCAGAGCAACCAAAACCTCAAGTTGTAAGAGAAGAGGACATGAGTGCTTGCTTACAGCGTCTCAAGAAGCTCGAGTCACTGTGCGATCACCTCAAGAGCAAACCTCCAGATATGCAGAAAGAGAAAGAACTTGTATTGTTGCAGTCCTTCGATCGGATTAAATCCCTTGAGGCTGAACTGGACATGACGAAAAAAGTAAGTTATTTTTTCCTACTAATTACTCTGTAGATTCATAGGATATGAATGTCGTAGAAGGTCATTCCTAAACAAAATCTGCCCTGTCACGATGATTCCCAATTCTCTTGTGTTGTTACATTTGTATTTTTTTTTTGTTGCGATCATCCTCATTATCAGAGTGACTTATTGTTACTACTGGTTTATGATTGATTCATCTTGCAACATGTTTTAAGATCTAGTATGATCTATGCGCTTCAGAGTAACATGGTTTTTGGTTTTTGCCAGTCTATGGATTAAGAAACCTGCTATGTTCTTACTGCCCTGTATTGGCATCACCTTTTAGTTTGCTCCCCTGATGCCATCAATTGTCCTTGTGTTGCATCGCCTTTTGTTGAACTCGTATCTTTGCTGAAGTTTCTTTCAATGGACATGGATGCTTGCAGTTAATAGCTTTGACCCGTGCTTTGTATCTCACCAGGCGTTGCAGGCTGCCGTGGAAAAGCAGATGGAATTGGTGGAGACGGTGGAAGCTCTGCAGCACCGACCGTCTAGGGTTAGGGTAAGCCACTCATGAGAATTCCTTTTGTAGGCTTGTTGATGCAAACTTACCTGATGTTATATTTGGCGAAACTGAATATACCATTCTGAATTTCTGATTACTTGTGCAGCGGAGTTTTTGCTGTTCATAGGAGTAAGATCGTCGTTGTGCCCAACATGTCTGGGTTAGCTGACGCTGCCGGCCCCATTTTCTTTTTACTCGACTTTTGAAACATGGCGCCGCCCTGTGTGCGCGCATGTAAATCGATCAGTTTTTGTAGCTACTAGCACCAGTGTCCTCCTGCTTGTTACACTTTGGCTTATGTGAGACTGACCGATCTCCAGAGCCTTGCCAAAAATGGGTTGAATGCCAAAGCTTCTGGGTGGGTTTGGTTTCATGGCTTCTTCTAGCCTGGCCAGGAAATAACCAGGCTAGCAACTAGTGTCTTTGGCTAGTTGGTTTGGCTTTGGATAGAGTCACCAATTGGTAACTTCACCACCTTTGAGACAATTCGTCGAACATGTGAGCTTCACCACCAGGCTTTTCCAGCCGCCACCGCTCCTGCCCGTGCTGGTGCCCATGACGCGGAGGAGGACGCCGCCGACGCCGACAAGGAGGAACTCTCCTTGGCCAGCCTGCTCGCCGGCCCCCTCTTCCTTTGCTTCTCGCCATTGCTGCTGCTCTCGCTCTAGTCCCCTCTCCCCTAGAGCCATGCCGACCTCGGCACTGCCCCTCTGCCGCTCCCGCCCCTAGCCCTGGGCGCGCGAGACGAGATGCACAGGGATGTCCCGCTCCTTGCCGTGCAGGTCCGGTGGCCGCGGCCGCCTCCCCCGTCGCGAGACGAGGACAGGGCCCGGGCCGGAAGGGCGCTAGACAAGGACGGGGCCCGAGCCAGGAGGGCAGCGCGCCTTGGTCTTCCTATAGGCCTCCTCCACCATTTCCCCGCGACAACCGCCATCTCGCTGTCCACCATGACGGCGACGAAAGTACCCCCGACAAGGACTCCGGGGAAGCGCTTGGGAGGAGCACCGGCGGGGAGGAGGCGTGGTGGACGAACTCGTGGGGAGGAGCACGCGAGGCGCCGTCACAAATGGGCGGTGAGGTGAACTCGTGCAGGGCTGGCTCGGGCCTGGCTAGGAGGCCTGTTGAGCCAACCAAACAGACTCAAGCTCCAGTAAACCTGGCTAGGAGATAGCCAGGGAATCTAACACGCCCTTTGTTGTGCTGTGCTGCCTACCTTCTTCCACTGTGAACGGCAAGATCTTCACGAAAATACGTGTCGTTGAACCGTGTCATGTGCCCTTGCCATTTTGAGCCGTCCATAGCACTGGCTATTTTTGAACGCTCCCCTCCCATTTGGAGTTTTTGACTCGCCCCGCGCGCGCCGGCGCCAACCTCTGCCCACGCGCACCCCCCTCCGCGTGACCCTCGCTTCGTCACGCTGCCTCCCGCACGTTTCTGCTCGCCGGTTAAGCCCCTCCTCGCGTCCTCGCACACGCATTGCCGCGCCGTCCTCGATCTCTCCCCTCCCCTCCCTTCCTTTCTCTTCCACGGACACCGGAGGAGAAGGGTTGATCCGATCGGGGAGGAGGCGTGGCCAGAGATGGGTCCCCACGGAGGCATTGCGCTCCGCGCGGTCGTGCTCGCAGCCGTCCTCGGCTTCGCCGCCGCCGGGTTCATCTCGAGTCGGTTACCTTCTGATACGCATACGCCGTGGATCTGGTCTCGGGTTCCTTCCTGGTTCGCCTTCTAACGCCCCCGCCGTTCCGCCGTGGATGCAGATGACGCGCTGCTGGAGCGCGGGCGCGACACCACCGGCCGGAGCCTGCTGCAGCAGAAGAAAGGTGCCTGCATTTTCACCTCTTTTCTTGGGGCTCTGTTCTGTTCTTGATCTCTGCCGCCGCCGCCGGCCGTCTGATCTAGTTTGCGTCTGGGGCAGATTGCCCGGTGAGCTTCCAGGACGCCAACTACACGGTAATCACGAGCCGGTGCAAGGGCCCGCTGTACCAGCCGACGCTGTGCTGCGGCGCGCTCAAGGACTTCGCGTGCCCCTACTCCACCTACATCAACGACGTCAGCACCAACTGCGCCGCCACCATGTTCAGCTACATCAACCTCTACGGCAAGTACCCGCCGGGCCTGTTCGCCAACACCTGCCACGAGGGCGACAAGGGCCTCGCCTGCCCCGAGGACACCCCGCAGATCGAGCCCGGGCAGAAGGCCTCCGGCGCGGCCGCCGTCGCCGCGCCGGCCGCGGCCCTGGCGGCCGCTGCGGCCGTCTCGTTGCTCGTGTCCTGCTGAGGGGCCCGGATGGGCGATGGCCATTGTGAACAGAAACACGGAGGCTTTGAGTTTGAGGCCGTGACAGGCTGACAGCGCAACCGACTGCGTTTCTGTACCACTTTTTTCTGGATGGATGGTTCTCAAGATATCTGGATATGTTTTATATCTGAATGAAATCCGAAAAAGGGTGGTAGACAGGCAATGCTAACCAGCTAAACTCTGCTTTCACTTTTTGAACATGGTAAAATTTTGTGAAATGTATATAGGAGCAAAAACACACACGCAGTGCTGTCACCAGGCTGAAGATTTTGTAACCGTCTCTGGATTTACTTTTACATTACAGGGGCTCTAATTACGCTCGAGTGCAGCCCTTCTGAAAAATTAGGCATTATACACTGGAGTACATATCATTTCCTTGTCAGACATCAGTTATTTTCGCCATTTTTCATCTCAGGAAAACAGAACACGTTCTAAAATTGTAGCTATACTTGGCCATGCAGCCCGAGGCACGACGGCACGAAGCCCGCTTTTTTAGCCCGACACGAGCACGGCACGGCCCGGTGACATGTGGGCCCGGACTGGCCTGGGCCGCTGCTCAGGCCCGTGGGCTGGCACGGCACGGCCCGGCCCGGCAGCGGCCCGGCCACCCCCTCCCCCTCCACTGACTCCCCGCGGCCCAGCTGTTCGGCCCACCATCCCCGCGGCCCAGTTGGCCTCCCCCCTCCTAATATATAAGCGGAGCCGCACCCGCACGCCGCGGCGGCGGCGGCTCTCCCCCGCGCAGCGCCGCAACCCCATCCCACCCCCGAACCCTAACTCCCTCCACTCTTCCCCCAGCCTTCGAGCCTCCCAGCGCTCTCATCCAGCGGCGGCGGCGCGGGAGCCACGCGGGCTACTCCGGTGACTCTACCGCGCCGTCCGTGGCCCAGCTGCTCGTGCTTCCTCCCCTTCCCCCTCTCTCTGGCTGCTCGCGCCACAGTAGCCGCGCAACCTCGTGTTCGCGCGTCGTCGCCGACGCCTCGAGCTCCCGCTTCCCCGTGGCTCGCCGAATCCCCTCCATCCCCTTCTCTTCTCGTGGGATCCAACGTCGAGCGCCGCCATCGCCTCCTACAGTCCCGCCTCGGCTGCCGTGGGAACGAGCGCGCTGGCCCCAAGCTCCGTCCCGATACTAGATCCGGCCACGAGCTCCGCCCCGACGCCACGATCTCCGGCTGCTCGCTCACGCTTCCTCCCCTTCCCCCTCTCTCCGACTGCTCGTTCGAGGAGGCGTTCGCAACGGCCACCATCGGCGAGGTCCCCGACACCGTCTACGGGCTCGCGCTCTGCCGCGGCGACGCCGACTCCTCCTCCTGCAGGGCCTGCTTCCCCACTGTCTTCTACGGCTCCTGCCTTGTCCGCTACTCCGACCAGAACTTCCTCTCCATACCCTTCTCTTCTCGCCGGATCCGGCGTCGAGCGTCGCCACCGCCTCCCACCTCTCTCAGCCAGCGCCGCCCCTTCGCCACCCGCGCCCGCCCTGGAGGCGACGACGACGCCTCCGTTCCCCTCTCGTCGGGCTGCTGGGCCGGCATGGCCTGCTAAGACGCTCGGGCTTTTCAGGCCGGCTCGGCCCGAAAAATGGCCCGACAGGCCGTGCCTGGGCCGTTGGCCAGGCCCAGCGCCCGGTTCGGCCCGGCACGGGAGGCACGCGTGCCGTGCCGGCCCGACATCCTCCGGGCCGTGCCCGGGCCATGCCGAGCCGGGCCGGCCCGATGGCCAAGTATAATTGTAGCCCTGAGAATAACCAAGAGCTCATCCGGTACATCTGTGTAGTGAATTTCGTGGTTAATATGAAGCTCTGAACAAGCTCAACCAAGTATTAGAATGCAGAGTTGCACGAATGCACAGCCATATCTGTGTAGTGAATTCACCGTGGCTCCCTGGCCACCCGAGTAGCAGTAGAGTAACTTGCCAAATGCAAAGACAGTGACATCGCTACCGGTGAAAAATGGTCTGCTCGGATACCTTATCCGGCGCCCTCCAATGGGCACACGCCATGGCCACGCCCTCAAATCCTCGTCTCCTCCATCACTAACCTCGCATTCCCACGGCCCGCCATATCTGCCAAGTCAGCATCCCACTATATACCCAACACCATTAATCAAGCAGACACGTCGTTGCTACCAAGATCAAGAGGAAACACCACAGCCGCCGCGCCTTCCAGTACTCGAGGAAGAGGAACACCAGCAGCGCCATGGCCTCATCGACGACCGCCGCCGTGCTGTCCCCGCCGTCCGTGGCCGGGCTCCGCCTGGCGCCGTCTCCCCGCCGGGCGCGCGTGGCGTTCCGCGCGGCGCCGGCGAGGCGGTCCGTGGCGGCGCGCGCGGAGCTGAGCGCGTCGCTGGTGATCAGCCTGAGCACGGGCGTGTCGCTCTTCCTGGGCCGCTTCGTCTTCTTCAACTTCCAGCGGGAGAACGTGGCGAAGCAGGTGCCCGCGCAGAACGGCAAGACGCACTTCGACGCCGGCGACGAGCGCGCCAAGGAGTTCTCGGCCCTGCTCAAGTCCAACGACCCCGTGGGCTTCAACCTCGTCGACGTCCTCGCCTGGGGCTCGCTCGGCCACATCGTCGCCTACTACATCCTCGCCACCTCCAGCAACGGATACGACCCCAACTTCTTCTGAGCGCCTGGCCGTGTTCCTGAGCTTGTATTCTACAGTACTCCGTTTGTGTGTTTGGCTCTGCGCCATGCATGTATCTGATGCTCAAAGATTGGTTAATTTGGACAAGTAGTGCAACTGCGCGTGTATAGTGCCGCATGAATTTGATCTTCCTCTATGTCTCTGCCTTCTTCAGTTACTGTCCCTGTTTTAGTTGCCCGGTTCACTTGAGTTTATTCCGAACTACTTTTCAGCCATGGAACAGTGGTTTCCTCCCACAGCATTTCAGCATAAATATCAGCATAAGCCAAATTTCAGCATCAGCGAATAGGGAATGTCATGCGCAAAGCCAAAGCCAACCTATGTTGTGCTAGTTCATGACTTGAGAACAACACATACATCAGCAGATCAGATGTCTGATACAGTATAATAAGTGAACATTGGCCAGGGGAAAAGAACAAGCAAAAATAGCATTTCCAGGATCCGGGGAAGGGGAACCAAGGAGTAGTTTTACCGCAGTGTAGTGATTACCGGTGAAAACGGAGTTGATGTCACAAAACTGAAGTTTCTTAGAGTTGATGCCTAATAGATAACAAAAAAAACATTTTTTTAAGAATACCTACATGATGTTTTCTGACCGTGCAAACAAAAAAAAACAATTTGAACAAGTAGTGGGACCACATGGTTTTACTGCCACGTGAATTTGGTATTGGAAGAAGCAAGTGCAATTCAGTAAGTAATATCACTTGAACAACAATTTCATCAGTAACATAATAAACAATTCAATCTCATTACACGTCCAATATAGTAATCATCACATCACATTACACCACGGCAGCAGTGGACAGCAAACTCTGAACCGCTACAGAATTCTAAACCATGAAGGAAGGCATCAGAGAACGCCTCACGGTGGTTAGGCTCCCACATCTTTCTCGGATACTCTCTCGTGGTGGCTTCGGCTGTTCTAACATCTTGGGGTCCTCGATGACGCGGATCTTGCGCTGGCTCTTGGCATTCTCGGCCTCCTGGTAGCCCTCTCGGAGCTTACGCTTAGTAGCCAACATCTTGTCGGATTCACTACAACTGCTGCCAGCGACGGGAGTCCTCTTGGATGGAAATTTGGCCGACGTGTCTTTGATTTGCGTCTCGTCTTTGCCGTGGTGACGGTGATAGACTCCAGAGATCACCTAGGGTTCGGGTTGTTCTTTTTATTTGGGAGGAACAAGTAGAAAACCTAATAAACCGTACTATAGAGTGATAGAGAGAGGAGAGTGGATGGAAGTGTACAGACCATCGGAGGGCGCCGTCGAGGAGGATCCGGCCATCTCGTTCTGTCGGTGACGTTCTGCGCACGGGCAGCGATGGTCGGAGAAGAGTCGGCGAAGTCCGGCGACGCGGTGGGGTGCAGTGAGGCCGACGGTGATGACGGTGGCGTCTTCCCGTCGCTAGCTGCGCACCCTTACTAGATCGGACTTAGGGTTTGTTGGTGGGGCGGATTGGCTCACGGTGAACCTCGTACGATGAGCCGCCGGCCCCCACCACTTTATATAGCGCAGTGCGACGGGGCCCATCAACCATGTAGGGTTGGGCGCCCCCGATCAGGGCGCGTGACCAAGGCCCAATAGGCCGTTGGGCTTATTGGCTGGGAGATCAATCCGACATTCTCCCCCTTGATCTCACACTATTACTTTTATCTTTAAACTTTAAACTTCAATCTTTTTATCCTTACTCATTTCTTCACAGATGATGCATAGACCATGTTTCATCGTCACGGTCAATCGCCGATAGATTTAACAGCTACAATGCACGTCTCTAATCTAAAATAGATACTTTAACTTTTGGGCCCTTTATAGTCCAGGAATCATAGGCTTTCCCTTAAACTCATGCTGGCTACATGTTCTCTAAACACGTTGGGTGGTAAGCCTTTTGTAAGCGAATTCGCGAGCATCTTTTCGGTACTTATATGCTCAAGACTTATCATTTGATCCTGGACTCTATCCTTCACAACATAATACTTTATGTCAATGTGTTTGGCAGCACCACTTGACCTATTGTTGTGAGCATACTGTACTGCTGGATTATTATCGCAGTATAACTTCAGTGGTATATAGATGTCGTCAACCACTTTCAAACCAGGTATGAACTTCTTTAGCCAGTTCACCTGCCCCGTTGCCTCATAACACGTTACAAACTCGGCATACATTGTGGACGATGTAGTGACGGTTTGCTTTGAGCTTTTCCATGAAATAGCTCCCCCTGCGAGAGTGAACACATATCTAGACGTGGATTTTCTATTATCTCCCGCATAATCAGAATATGAATATCCCACTATATGGAGTGAATCAGATCTTCTATACGTCATCATGAGGCCTTTTGTTCCTTGCAAATAACGCAAGACTTTCTTTACCAATTTCCAGTGTTCTATTCCAGGATTGCTCTGGAATCTGCCAAGTAACCCGGTAACAAATGCCAAGTCAGGGCGCGTGCATGCTTGAGCATATTGCAAGCTTCCGACAGCTGAAGCATATGGAACCACTTTCATTTGATCGATCTCATATTGGTTCCTAGGGCATTGAAAATCTTCATATCTGTCGCCCTTGACTATAGAAGCAGGTGAGGGACTACATTTGTGCATACTGAATTTCTTTAAGATCTTTTCAATGTATGCCTTTTGTGACAGTCCTAATACCCCTTTACTTCTATCTCGGTGAATCTCGATCCCTAGAACGAACGAAGCTTCACCAAGATCTTTCATATCAGACTTTGAGGACAAAAACTTTTTTTTGTCTCCAGTAGTAGACTGACATCACTACTAGCAAGTAAGATATCATCCGCATACAGAACAAGAAAGATAAACTTCCCATTCTTAAACGTTGTATAGACACAATTGTCCTCAACATTCTCTTTAAACCCAAAATTCTTTATTGTCTGGTCAAAGTTCAAGTACCACTGTCTTGAAGCTTGTTTTAATCCATAAATGGATTTCTTTAGGCGGCATCCCATTCGTTCTTTTCCTTCTATGACAAAACCTTTTGGTTGTGCCATGTAGACATTTTCCTCTAGGTCTCCATTAAAAAATGCCATCTTTACATCCATCTGATATAATTCTAGATCGTAATGTGCCACTAATGCCATTATGATTCTGAAGGAATCTTTACATGAGACTGGAGAAAATATCTCATTGTAATCAATCCCCTCTCTTTGCGTAAAGCCTTTTGCCACAAGTCGGGCTTTATATCTCTCTATATTCCCTTGAAAGTCAAGTTTTGTCTTGTAGACCCATTTACAGCCTACTGTTTTGGCTCCTTTAGGAATTATTTCTAAATCTCAAACTTTATTGGCATTTATTGATTTTATTTCATCTTCCATGGCCTCAAGCCACTTTGATGAATGATCACTTCTCATGGCTTCTTCAAATGAGGTGGGATCATCCTCCATTTGAAACTCTTCAGTATTATAGATTTCATAATCATCAGAAATAGCTGATCTTCTAACTCTTTGAGACCTTCTAAGGGCCTCCATATTTGGCATATTTACTGTTTGAGGCTGTTGTTGCTCCCCCTCATGTGTGGCAATAGGTTATGTAGGATTCTGAACCATGGGTTCCTCATCCTCATTTGTTGTTGTCATAGGAGGAATAACAACAGGTGCTGGCACCACAACATCTTACGTTGTAGGTGTAGCAGCAGCAGGTAGCTCAAAAAATGGCTCCTGAACCATCGGAGTGGGTGCATACACCCGTTTCTCCTCAAGATTAATTTCTCGAGCTACCATGCTTCCCCTTATCATTTCATCCTCTAGGAAGACAGCGTGTCTCGTTTCCACAAACTTTGTATGTCTATCTGAACAGTAGAAATAAAAACCTTTTGACTTTTCTAGATAGCCAATGAAATGGTAACTTACTATTTTGGGATCTAACTTCCCAATACTTGGGTTAAATACTTTAGTCTCAGCAGGACTCCCCCACACTCGTAAGTGTTTTAGTGAGGGTACTCTTCCTATCCATAATTCATACGGTGTTTTGGGCACCGACTTACTTGATACTCTATTGAGAATATGAATGGTGGTTTTTAATGCCTCCATCCATAGGCTCAACGGTAAGATGGAGTAACTTATCATACTATGCACCATATCCATCAGGGTACGGTTACACCTTTTAGCTACTCCATTCTACTGAGGTTCGCCCGGTGTTGAATACTGGGCGACTATACCATTGTCCTGTAAGAACCTTGCAAAAGGTCTAGGAACTTGTTTATATGGGGTATGCCGACCGTAGTACCTCCCATGATCAGACCTGACTATCTTAATCTTTAAATCATGCTGATTTTTAACTTCTGCTTTAAATATTTTGAATTTATCCAACGCTTCTGTTCTTTCTTTAATTGGATAAATGTAGCCAAAACGAGAGTAATCGTCTGTGAATATTATGAATGAATCATAACCATCCACACTTTTCATAGGAAAAGGACCACATATGTCTGTGTAAATTATCTCTAAAATTCCTGTGCTTCGTTTGGCATCCTTTTTAATTTTCTTTACATACTTTCCTTTTATGCAATCTCTACATTGTTCTAAATCTGAGAGCTCTAATGGAGGAAGAATATCATTCTTAACTAGTCTTTCTATTCTCTCCCTCGAAATATGGCCTAAACGATAGTGCCATAATTTCGACAACGCATCATAAGCTCTCTTTCGTTTTCTGTTTGCATTGTTCGATGATGATACATTCTTATTCACATCACATACGGAATTCACATTTTCACGAAGTGATAACAAATAAAGCTCGTCTTGTCGGAAGGCAAGACCAATACATCTATTATTAAACAATATCTGACATTTGCCATTTCCAAAATGGCAATCATAACCATCATGGTCCAACTTTGATACACTAATCAAGTTTCTTTGCAAAGAAGGTACATAAAGAACATCTCTAAGAAAAAGTATGAAGCCATCAGCAAGCTCTAGTGGAAGATCGCCAATGGCCTCAACATCTGCTTGTACTCCATTTGCGACTTTAATGAAACTTTCGCTTCTTTGCAAAGTTCTCATCAAACGGAATCCTTGTAAAGAATTAGCAACATAAATAGTTACACCTGAATCAATCCACCAAGTAGATTTTGAAAACTTGACATACAAGGATTCATTTACAAACGTAATAATGTTCTCACCTTTATTTTTCATAATCATTTTTAGGAAATCGGAACAATTCTTCTTATAATGTCCCGTCTTCTTACAATAGAGACATTGGTCTTTATCCACTGGGAATTGCTTGTTCTGAGACTGTTGCATGGGACCCTTTCCAGATAACTTGGAGGAAGAGCTGTTATTATAGTTCATTTTCTTATTATCTTTTAGGTAGTTGATAGTACCACCCTATGAAACTTTTATTCTTTCCTCCTCCTGCACACACATGGCTATGAGCTTTTCTAGATCCAATTTCTCGGGCTGTATGCTGTAATTAACAATAAAAGTGTCAAATTCTTTAGGCAAAGAAGCAAAAATCAAATGAATAAGAAACTCATCCTTAAGTGCCAAATTCATTGGTTTGAGCTTAGATACCAAATTGCTCATTCTCAGTATGTGCTCTCTAATGCCACTGCCGCCACCAGAGTACCTTTCTGTCACCAGCTGCTTGATCAGCTGGGTTGCATGTCTTTGAAGAGCCAATGAACTGACTCTTTATTCTTTCTAGGTACTCTGTGATCGTGTCACAGTCTAGAATTGAGCCCACTATTACAGGTTTAATTGTATTCTTTATCACAACCAAACATTTCTTATTGGCTGTGACCCACTTTCTATGTTCGAGGTCAAAAGACATTTTTACGGGAGCAAAGTCCCGCTCTCTATTCTGCCATGAAGCATCAGTCTCCCTCACCGGTGCCACAGGTTTTTTAGGACACGATGTGGTGACTACCTAGTCAACCTCAGCCAAAATGAAGGCCAAGTCGATCTTTTTCTTTCATTCAATGTAGTTATCCCCTTTAAGAGTTGGGATATCTTTGATATAAGCCATCAAGGAGTATCCTCCTGAAAACACAATTTCTCTTTAAAGTGAGAACATAATATAAAAAAACAACAACAATTTGCATGCCTTAGTTTCAACGTTGGTCAAAATTAAAACATACAATTGTTTTATACATTAAATCTACATCACCGTTGGGCAGAAATAGAAATAATGCATAATCATTAAAATCATAATATTGCTATTAACAATGTTGGTCAGAAAATAACAATATCATAATCAACTCATATTCATTTCTTGGCTCTTAAAATTAAATTCCCCCGTTGGTTCGAATTTAATTAAAAGTCCATAACAACTTTAAATATGCAGCGGAAACTTTGAATAAAATTCTCATGATAATATTTTCCAGAAGCAACTTTACTATTTACTGAACAAAAAATATCGTTGGATAAATTTTGTACAGAAATTATCATCAAATTCAATTCAAATTCATCAAATATGAATCAAATCAGTTTCTGGAAAAGGAAAAAACTGAATAATTTTTTACTGTGCATTTGGCCCGGTCCAGCAGCAGTGCGCGCGGCCTAGTGCCAAAAGCCGGTTCACGCAGACGCGCGCGGCGCCTCCCCCCGCGCCCAGGCCGCAACCTAGGCCTGGGCCGGGAATTACCTTTCCCTCCTGGGCTTAAAATGGCCCGATGCACTGCTGGCTGTCGATCGACGGTCCTCCTTTCATTTTAGCCGAATGAAAACCCGCGACGGCCGCGGCTCCCCTAAACCCTAGGTCATTCTCTCCTTCCCCTTCTCTCTCATCGCGCAGCTCTCTGAGAACCAGCCGCAGCAGCAGCCGTCCTCGGTGGCCGAGGGAGAAGAAGAACGGCTCCGCCCCGTGCCCTCTCGCCGGCGTGCGTGCTCGCCCGAGGCTGAGCACGCCGCCGTCGAGGGGCTGCATGGTGGTGCCCTGTTGCCGTGACCGCACGTGCGAGGTGCCGGGCGGCTCGTTGTTCTGTCCCACGCGCCGTTCGGGAGCGACGCCACGGTCTCCTTTCCGCGCGGTGGCGATGCCGCCGGCGGTGGGAAAAGCCCAGGTAGGCTTCCTATCTTTAGGGTTAGGGTTGGTTCTATTGGATCCGAATCGAATTCGAAATCCACTTTTTTTCTTTTCATTCGTTTTTCTTTGCTTTTGATTTGGAAACCCTAGATCTACACCCTAGGCTGACGAACTGCTAGGGTTAGGGTTCTTTGTTGAAACCGTGTCCACTTTTCCCGTACCCGATCTGATCTAGGGTTAGAGTTCGATTTACTTTTCTTTCCCCGATCCAGATCTACGAACTAGACAGGCCTCTGATACCATTGATAGACTCCAGAGATCACCTAGGGTAGCATCTAGTCGGGTTGTTCTTTTTATTTGGGAGGAACAAGTAGAAAACCTAATGAACCATACTACAGAGTGATAGAGAGAGGAGAGTGGATGGAAGTGTACAGACCATCGGAGGACGCCATCGAGGAGGATCCGACCATCTCGTTCTGTCGGTGACGTTCTGCGCACGGACAGCGATGGTCGGAGAAGAGTCGGTGAAGTCCGGCGACGCAGTGGGGTGCAGTGAGGCCGACGGTGATGACGGTGACGTCTTCCCGTCGCTGGCTGCGCACCTTTACTAGATCGGACTTAGGGTTTGTTGGTGGGGCGGATTGGCTCACGGTGAACCTCGTACGATGAGCCGCCGGCCTCCACCATTTTATATAGCGCAGTGCGACAGAGGCCCACCAACCATATAGGGTTGGGCGCCCCTGATTAGGACGCATGACCAAGACCCAATAGGCCGTTGGGCTTATCCAACAGACGGCGGTCCTCTTGATGGAAATTTGGCCGGCGTGTCTTTGGTTTGCGTCTCTTCTTTGCCGGTGGTGACGGGAGTCCTCTTGGATGGAAATTTGTCGTGTGTGTCGTTGATTCGCGTCTCGTCTTTGCCGTTGGCGACGTGCACATTGGTGTTGACGACGAAGGCGAGTCTCTCTTTCTCGGGCGGCATCAGACGAGACAGGTTGTTAAGGGCCTCCATAGCTGCTTTGGCGCTGTCCAGTTCGCTGTCAACGGCTGACCGCCACCCGCGCACAACGTCGCGCGTGAGGCTGCGGATCCGGGCTGACTCGTGCTGCCCCAGGGTGGAGACGGACTTAGCAAGGTCGCCGGATGCCAGAGCCCTCGACGACACGGGCACCTCCAGCAGCGTGACGAGGGACTCCGCCATCGCGCCGTCGAGAGCCAAGCAGAGCTGCTCCGCTCTCTCGTCGTCATCTTCGGCGTCGCACAGCATCTCGACGATTCTGCCCCTTAGGGACCGGAACTCGTCGCGGGAGATGGACGGTGGGCAGCTTAGATGGCGGCGTCGATGTGACCGAACGCCGAGAAAAAGCGCTTCCAGCGGCGAAGCGGGCCTAGCCCTGACATGGCGGCGGCCGGCGGCGTGTCAAACCCTAGCTAGCCTACCGATTTTGTGGCTGTGCGGCCTGCGGGTGGATGGATGCAGTGGCGGTGAGAAGGAGAGGATATGCAATGTGAGTTGAGAGAGCTGCCATTGATTTCCTTATAAATGGCCCGCAGGCGAGTTCGACACAAGAACGGATTAGCATGGCGGCTTAACGCGCACGCAATGTGACGCGTTTCGGCAGGATATTCAGATCCGGATTTGCTTATGAAGTTACAGTATCATGCAGTAGCTCACTCTGCCGATCCAACAGCATTGGCCGCTTGATGGTTGAATCCAACAAGCCTGGCGCCTGATTTTTGTGGCCATGCGTTTGTTCCGAACGCATGGGTTTCATTGAATTTATAATTATGTTATATCGTATTAGCCCACATAAAACATCATGGCAGATCTCAGCATAAACTACCAAGGTGACGAGATCCCTTTTTGAACATTATTGTGACCATAGCAAAAGTACACAGGTGGCATTCCAGAATCCAGAGAACCCAGAAGTACAATAAACTCACGTTCATAAAGAAATTACTAGCAAAATCGAGTTGCTGGTACAAAAACGAAAATTTGTAAGGCGATTGATGCCTAATAAGTTACAGTGAACAATCTTTCAACAATGCCTACACAAAGGCTGACTGGCATAATTTTCTAACCTCAAGTAGGTACAATGTCCGGAGAAGAGGGCAGGAAGCGAACGAGGATGGTACCGATGGCTATGCATAGCAGCACAAACTGGACCGAGCAGAACAAGGAGGCTCTGCTAGCTCTGGCCTGCAGCTTCAGAACTTCTGAAGTCTCGGAGAGCTCCTTGCATTGTGACTCTAGTTTATCCACCATCTCCTCCAGCATCATCACCCTGTTCTCGGCGTGCCTCAGTTTAGTTTCTAAGGATTTGTGATCCGCCGGAAGGGATTTCTGTGCCTCGTTAAGAGCAAATTGATCCATGGTCAGGAGTTTCCAATCCTGTGAAGCTCTTGTAAGGATAAAACACTGAATCTCTGCCTCCATCTTCTCCAAGAGCAATTGGTCTACATCAGAATGTAGAGACAGCAGATCGTTGTTACATGCTATGGTATTCTGTGGTTGTACTTGGCTGAGTGCATCTAGTTCAAGTATTTTTGAATCCTGCTCACTGATGACCATGGTGGCTTCTTCCAGCTTTGACTCGAGCATCTTTATCTTCTCATTTAATTCTTCTACAGGTGAGCTGCTCCATTCTATTTCACTTTGGTTACTTGTGGAATCTTCGTCAGTTTCTTTCCTGATTGCCACAAGCTTTTGGATCTCTGCAATATATATGGAAAGAAACAGTCAATGGAAAGCACTTGACAGGGGCAGAATAAGATTTTCTTAGAACAAAAACCATGTTTTTGTAGGAAAAGCTAAATAAGGTTTCAGCAGATCATAAAGATATATAGATGAGTTATGGCCATGCAGCATATGTTAATTGGCACAACGAAATTTACAATAGTATTTCTCAGAAGAAGCAAAATAAGCATGGAAAAGATGCTAGCTGAATACAACAACGAATACTCCACTTCGAAGAAGTTACGAAGCATGTAAATTACTCATTTTCAGCTGAAAATTCTAAAGTACACAAGTATATCACAGCACAGGGAAATTCTAGCAGGTGTTTAGCAATCAACAATTGCGGTAGATAATTACAGTAGACTTCGTATTCTTGGGAAAAAACCATGACCTTTGAACTGCTTGATGGCTATGATATGCCAATCAAAATGGCAAAAGGTCAAAGCTACTGCATTTGTTTTAGAAACAAGCATGCCTTCACCTTGACCAGCTCTTATTACAGGCAAAATAATTGTTTAGACAAAAAGCAAACAAGGACCATTTGGCAGGATGCTCTTAGCTAAACTCTTCTAGTGGAGCAAACTCATTCAAACAGTGGTGTTTTACTGAATCAACCACCATCAGCATTCCAGCAAATAGAGTAGCCCACATCATAAACCTAAATTAATTAATCTCATTGAGAAAATCCAGGGCATCACCTCAAACTAAAAGATCGAAGATGCCTGCATGTCCATCAAAAAGTAGTAATGAACAATTATGACACTTAGATCATTAATCAAGCATACCAAACAACAATCAACTTTGTCTCTTCAAAATCATGAGACGCCATGCAACGAGCAGAATTCCAATACGTAATAGTCTCTAATAGGCAAGGTTTGAATAATTTGAAAGTTCGCAAGTTAAGATGGTAGTGAGGAATCCAAACCATACCATTCTCAAGCGCTTCTTGTGCCGACTGAAGCAACGCTACCGACTCAGCATACGGATCCAAACCTGAATGAGTCCCTTCATTCCCAAACTTGCCGACACTCGCTTCATCAAAGATATGATTGTTGGAATCGGAGTCACAGTTCCCCAATCTCCCTACTACACTCCCATTCTCCTTGTAGAAACCTCCTGTAGCATACCGCAGGTCCCCACTTGGAGGTTCGTCGTCACTTTGATGACCATCAGGGAATAGAACCTTGTGAACACCGTTGCTTGTGACGCCAGCACTAGATCGCCGCGCATGAGCAGCGTTAGAGCTTCGGAGGTTGGACTCGACGCTGGAGCGAGAATTCTCTGCTTCAGCAGGGGAGGAGGCGCCGCGCACACTAGCGCCGCGCACACGAGCAGAACGAATGCCCTTGCCGTGAGCCGCGCCGGTGGCGCGGGCTCGCGCCCTGTCGCGCTCCCGGCCGAAGCCGACGGACGAGAAGTCGTGGCGCGGCGCGCTGGCGGCCGTGGACAACTTGCTGGTGCGGTCGTCGCTGTTGTCCGAATCGGCGCCGCCAGCTCCCACCGAGAAACCGGCGGTGGCAATCAGGTGGCCCAGAATCGGGTCCAACCTAGTCAGCGCCGGCGCCGGCGGTGGGGACGCCTCCAGCGGCACGAAGCTGGACTCCACGGACGCGACCGAGCTCTCGACCTCCTCTGCAGCCGCGTCCTGCTTTCCCTTGGACTCGTCGGCGGCAGGACCGTAACGACGCTTGTGAAGCTGCGCCGCCAAGTCCTCACCCGCGCTAGCTCCAGCGCCGGTACCGGTCCCGGGGCTCGCCGGAGACCCCTCGTGGTGCTGCTCGCGCGGGATACGGCGCCACCGGCGGAGCCCGAGGCCCTTGGTGACCGGTTCGGCCGGCCGTGTCTGCGGCTCCGGCTCCGTCGCCGGCGCTGGCGCCGGCGACTCGCCCACCGACTCGCCGACGCTGTTGGCGCCGGAATCCATGCCGCCCGCCACCGGAATTGACGTCGGAGGCCGCGGCTTCAGAAGCCGGATGGGATGAGTTGCGGCATCGGAGGACGGGAGGCACGAGTCCTTGGGATCGGCGCGAGCCCTTGGTGGGGGCTCTTGGGATCGGAATTCCCCAGCTCGGGCCTGGCCGCCTGGAGCTGGAGATCCAGGGAGTGGAAGGCGAGAGGAAACAGACAGTAACAGTAAACAAACCAGAAAAAGGCTGATTTTTTTGTTCCCCTTATCGTTGTGGACTTGTGGTGTTCGCTGTACGCGGCTAGTTCTTTGTGTGGGTCCCGTGTCCTAGCTGGCGGGCCCTACAAAGTACACACTAGCCGGCGTCATGCAGAATCCGGGTCACCGGTCACCGGCCGCCGGCTGTTACTGCAATCGGGCCGCACGAAAAGTGGTTGGGCTCGCCGCCGCACCGCTTACTCTGGGCCCAACTACAGACACGCATTCACGGCCCAGGAGCAACGGCAATTGTGGTACGCCTATCCGCCGACCGGTGGCAGATAGCACCAGCCGACCCGAAACCGCCCCCGCAAACCACCCCCAAGTCCCAACACACACAAACCCAACTTCCTTCACCAAATAGGACCAAATTCAATTGTGTCGTTAACAGCTACACAGTAAAATCCAAAATAGCTGATATCAGCACATATTCTATGCTTTTTTAAGTAAAAAAAAGTCATAACTCCTAAAGCAGGTATTATAATTATAATCCGATTACATTATCGTGTTCCTTGCAATAAACTTTTCAAAACACGACCCCACATGAATACATTTCGATAAAAATTTTTAAAGAACATTTATCTCATGACGAACATGTATTTAAAAATAATCGTCGAACATCACATTAACAATACAAGAACATAAAAAAATATAGAACATCATATGTATACTACGCGAACATCACATATATCATGAAATTAAAAAATAAAATATATCCTAGAACATCAATGTATACTACCGAACATCACAAATACATCATAGAACAACACATTAACATTACACAAACATCATAAAAATATAGCATAGAACATCATATGTATACTACGTGAATATAAAAAATATCATGAAATCGAAAATAAAATAATAAAATTGGTGAAGTAATTAATTAGAGTCAAATAAAAAGAAGAAGAAAAAAGCTATCGAACATCATAAAATATATCCTAAAACATCAATGTATGCTTACTAAACATCACAAATACATTATAGAACATCATATTTCTACACGCGGACATTGAAAAATACATCATAGATCATTACATGTATACTACAAGAACATCACATGTATGTCAAAAAATAAAAAAGTAAAAGATAAAATTATTAAAGTAATTAATTAGAGTAAAATAACAAAAATATAAATAAAATCATAAATAACAAATGCTAAATATATAGAACAAATAAATAACATAAATAAGAAAAGGAAAAATAAAGTTAAATAGACCATATGTATACTACGCAAATATGACAAGTATCGCATGTAACATAGGGGAATTAATAAAAAGACTAAATCAAATATAAGGGAAAAATAATTACAGTAAAATAAAGAGAATAAAAAAATTAAAGCAAAATAAAAAAAAGAAAATCACAAAAACATAAAACAATAAGCAAAAAGAAAAAGGAAATAGAAGAAAAGAAAATAAAAATAAAAATAAAAAGGAATAAAAGATGAAAAGAAAGTGAAAAGAAGAATAAATGGGCACATAAAAGAACAAATATAAAAAAGGAACGAATGGAAATAAAAAACGCACAATGAAAGGATCAAGATGCCAAGAGGATAGTGAATTAGACTAATTGTAAAATTCTTTGCAATAATTAAACCATAACCTTAGCCCACTTCACCCCTTGTGCTTAGAATGTGTTTCTATTATTCTACCACACAAAAGTTTTGTACCCTAGGTTCCAATTCTACTCTAGAATGGCAATTCTATGAATGTACAGACAAGAAATGAATTGCTCAAATGTAAATGCTCAAAGTAAAGAGAGGAAAAGGAATGCGATGATGTTTTCTCGAGGTATCAGAGAGTCGTCACTCCCCACTAGTCCTCGTTGGAGCACCCGTGCAAGGGTGTAGCTTCCCCTTGATCCACGCAAGGATCAAGTGCTCTCTACGGGCTGATTCTTCGACACTCTATTGTGGTGAATCGCCCACAACCACTCACAACTTGAGTCAGGTCATCCATAAGCTCCGCCGGATGATCACCAAACTTCCAATCACCACTGAGCCGTCTTGGTGATGGCGATCACCAAAAGTAACAAGCACAAACTCTCACTTGACCACAATAAGCCTAATGAGAAGGGTGGATACACACTTACTACTCCCCTTGCACTAATAAGGACCTTAATCTTGGATTATCAAATCTCAATCACCTCACTAGGCTCTTGCTCTCCCTTGCACTCTTAAGGTGTTTCTCAGCTGAACAAATGGGCAAGAGACCTCTCTTGGACGAGAGGAGTAAGTATTTATACCCCCTCATTCAAGACACAATGTTTGGAGGCTAAGTCAACATTCTGTGGGTTGACTAGACGCTCTAGTCAGTTATACCTATAAAGAGCCGTTATGCTCTGACCGAACGCTGACCAGCGTCCGGTCAGCACCGATCGGGCGCGTTCGGTCAGCACCGGTTAAGAAAAAAGCTATCTGAAACCTTACTGATGTTGATCGGACGCTGACACTCAGAGTCTGATTACTTTACTGTTCAGCGTCCGGTCACTTACTAGATCCTGACCAGCGTCCGATCAGCACTGATCGAACACGTCTGGTCAAGAAAATCCTTCTCTAGGACCTCTCTGGAGTTGACCGGACGTTGACACCCAGCATCCGGTCCCCCTTCACTCAGCGTCCGGTCAGTACTAGATGACTGCAATTGATCAAATGAACTGGCCGGACTCTACCACTAGCGTCCGATCAGTTATTTGACCCTCCATTCACTTCTAACTCGAAATCCTATGTGAATAAAGTTTGCTCTAATTGATCTTAGAGCTATTCCTGAGCTACCTAGTGCTAGGTTTGATAAGTATGCACCGCACCTAACCAACTAGACTTACATAGGTCAAGTTACTAGTCCATACCCCTCTTAATAGTATGCCCAAAGGAAAAACAAAGTCCTAAACTACTCTAAGTGTCTTTCCAACACCAAATAACACTTAGAACTAGTCTATCCTTAACCTTGTCGTCCATCCTTTGAAAACCGAAATGATTTCCATCGACAGAGGCATGATAACTATAATTGCCCAATCAATTATCATTACCATGATCTAACTCAAATTACCTCTACAAAACACATTAATCACCGAAACCCAACTAGGGGCCTAGATGCTTTCAATCCCCCCCCCTTTAGTGATTGATGACAACACAACCTCAAGTATATAAAAGAGATGAGTGAGGTTTTCAACATGTTTGGTTCATATAAGCTTTTGACAATAAGAGCAAAGGGGTTACATGCTTATATGACCCAAGGCAACATGGTGTACTCAATAGATATGAATTAATCGTGAGTACATGAAATAAAGCTCATTTGAATCAGAGTAAAATGCGGAGGCAAAGCAAATGAGCGTAACCAAGTGACATGACATATATAGAAATCAATGTAGAGAGCACACATATCACATAAATCTCACCATCACATGTATGTAATGTAATGCATGAAAGTAAACATGAATGCATAAAGTATCACACATAGAGAACCAAATGAATCGAATCACACGATGAATTAAATCACATGCTCCCCCTAGATCTAACGCTCCCCGTAGATCTAACATACTCGCTCCCCCTCCTCCTTTGACATCAAGCACCAAAACCTAAGGGTCGGATGGCAGGACAGGAGCAGACGAGTCAAGCGCTGAGGTGTAGTGAGAAATCTAGAACTGAGCATCATCGTCCTCTAACCTTGAACTCTGAGCGGTCTGACCCTCTATAGCTAGAAGTGAATGTGGTAGAACCACCTAATCTAATGCCTCCTAGGAGTACTCATCTTTTATTAGACACTAAGCACTCAAGGGAGGACACCAAATTACGTAGTTCTGTCGGGCACACCCTAAGGGAGAACCAAAAAATCTATATTTTTCCATCAGGATCACAAATGAGAGAATAAAGCTTACATCATTATTAACCATTTCTTATATCACTTTACATGTAACATCAGAGTATAATATTTATTATTTAACAGCGGAACGTAATCATGTTATCAGAGTTATGAACAATTTAATTTAACAGCGAAATATAAACATGTGATCAGAATTACAACAGAAATAAATATCTATTCATGACATGATGAAGTAATGATATATATAAACTACGATAATAGATTATAAAACTTCCATTTAATAAAATGTTTGGTGAGAGTTATAAATAAAAACTATGATCAAAGCGTAAAGGAAATCCTCTCTGAGCCCACCAGGAGAAATCCACACACAAGAGTCAGCTCTAGCATCCACCTGTCACTTACAACAGAAGGAAATAAAACCCTAAGTACTCAATTGTACTTAGCAAGACTTACCCGACAGGAGAAAATAAAAGACTCTAAGGATATGCTAGGCTATCTGGCTTGTGGGTTTATTGCATCTGCAGGAGCATTACTAAAAGTGTGTCCTTATATTCGATTTTTCTTAGTAGTGCATTAGTTTATTAACTAACCATTCTATGTAAGCACCTGTGCTACTTTCAAGCAGGTGGTAAGCAATCAGATTTCCTTTTTTCCATCTTTCATCTTTTAGTTCTTACTATGGTGCTAGCCCGTAGACAAGCCATACCAGATTGTCCGATAATTCGTGAATCAATGCCCCCAGCTAGGTACCCCCAAAAACACATGCCTCACTTGTACCCTAGGCACAACTAGGACCAACCCACTACCCCCTATCATGTGGTCTAGGTCCCTGTCCAAACTAGGACTATAAGCCCCCGCTCCTGAGTCCTAGACTCAGTGCGGTGTAAGGACCTCCTAACCCAAAAACCACCCTAACAGTCAGTCCGGAAGGAGCCAGAACCCATGACAAAAGAGTAACAAGTCTTTCAAGCATCCATACCTAAGTATGTGCTCGGGATAATAAGTCTGTGACTTGCCTAGAGTCTTATACAACGACCGATCCTTAACCGATACAGACAGGGAAAATAGTGTAACCAAGCTATGCCCTGTTGGCCGTAGGACACAACCTCTTATACCCACCAATATCCAAACCATATCCTTGCTCGATCGCCATTTATCCTTTCCACCATTTATATTTTCCAAGTAATAATAATCCAGTAATATATTTCCTATCTCTCGCGAGTGACAGGCAATCACTCGACTTCTATCGGAGTCCTATAGCATAGCATCTATATGATCCTATCATACTAGTAAGACTCATAGGATAAAGATATATATATGCAAGTGGGTTTCATTCAACTCCTTAAAACTTAATGCACAAATATAATTTAAAGTGTAGAAAAGTAGGGGTTATGCATCGGGCCTTACCTAGGTAAGATTTAATCAGAAGTTAGCTTTCCATCATGACGACACAACCTCCAAAAGTACCATTTCTCCAGCAACTCCTGATGACTCCGTGATCCATCGATGTTCCTATTATGATATGCAATGCGATGCAATGCAAAGATGTAATTAATCAACTACAATCGTGACTCATAAAATACGATTTATGCCTTTCAAGTTAACGAGCTAGTTCTAACGACAACCGTACTTAGGCTACATATCCATGTTGTCGAATAAGACGTTATTTCAAAACAAATGTTTTAGTTATGAAACCCCAAGGCATATCTTTATCTATTTCATTGATTTAATATATATTCAAACTAGGGCTCAATAGTTAACCTAGCAAATTAATTATTCTAGAGCCATAAAATTACAGTGAGTAACTAATATTATTAGGAGTTTACTGTAAATTTTTCAGAGCAAACACTATCACCGATTTTTGACAAAAATCCCCACAAGTTCTCATTTTAACAATATTAAACATTTTAATATAATTAGAGCAAACCCTAGAAACATCTTAAAACTAGGTGAACAAATTATACTAACAAATAGATCCTGATTTTAGGAACTTAAGAAAATTAGTTTTATAATTTTTGGATAACTATATTATTTTATATTGATTTTATAAGTTAAACTAGAAACATATATTAGAAAAGCATTTAGATAACTGAAAGGGCCGACGGTAACTAAACTGGCCCAGCAGCCCAGCACGGATGGGCGCACGGCGGCCCAAAGCACAGCGCGCACATGTGAAAGGTCCTAATGGCTAGAGGGGGGTGAATAGCCTATTAAAAATATCTACAACAACACTTAACAAACCGGTTAGACAATTATGAGGCGAAGCGAGTGTTGCGCTAGCCTACTAAAAAGCAAGCCACCTACCACAATTCTAGTTTATGTAGTTTCTATCAACACAATAACCATGTCACTACACTAAGTTAGTGTGCTCTCAAAAGGCTAACTAAAGAGTCACATTAACCAAACTAACAAGGTCTCACAACTAGCTACACTAAAGAGCTTGACAACTAGTTTGCGGTAATGTAGAGAGTGAGCAAGATAGTTATACCGTCCTATCGAGGAGTGAACCAATCAATCACAAGGATGAATACCAATGAAAACTAATCACCTCAGAATTAAATGATGAACACAATGATTTTTTTTCCGAGGTTCACTTGCTTGCCGGTAAGCTACTCCTCGTTGTGGCGATTCACTCACTTGGAGATTCACGAGCTAATTGGCATCACACGCCAAACCCTCAATAGGGTGCCGCACAACCAACATAAAATGAGGATCACACAAGTCACGAGCAATCCACTAGAGTATATTTTGGCTCTCCACCAGAGAAAGGTCAAGAACCCCTCACAATCACCACGATCGGAGCCGAAGACAATCACCACCCTTCGCTCTACGATCCTCGTTGCTCCAAGCCGTCTAGGTGGCAGCAACCACTAAGAGTAACAAGCAAATCCCGTAGCGAAACACAAACACCAAGTGCCTCTAGATGCAAACACTCAAGCAATGCACTTGGATTCTCTCCTAATCTCACAAAGATGATGAATCAATGATGAAGATGAGTGGGAGGGCTTTGGCTAAGCTCAAAAGGTTGCTATGTCAATGCAAATGGCCAAGAGAGTGAGGTTGAGCTAGCCATGGGGCTTAAATAGAAGCCCCCATGAAATAGAGCTGTTGTATCCCTTCACTGGGCACACCACGGGGTGACCGGATGCTCCGATCATATTGACCAGATGCTGAACCTCAACATCCGGTCACGCGATGCGTGCCACATGTCCCCGCTCTTCAAATACTGATCGCCCAATCCCAACGGTCAAAAGGTGACCGGACGCGCTGCTGTGAAGTGACCGGACGCTGGACCTCGGCGTCTGGTCATTTCTAGTAAGCATCTAGAGACGATTTTTCATGACCGGACGACACACCTAGCGTCCGGTCACATAGTGACTCTCCTGTACACTGCAACATTAGCTAGACCGGACGCAACCCTCCAGCGTCCGTTCAGAGACCGGCGCTGCATGCCCTCTACTGCTACTGACCAGACACACTGGTCCTTTAGAGACCAGCGTCTGGTCACTTATAGTGACCACATTCACTTGAGTTTAGGGCATCGGTGGCACCATCGGACTGTTCGCACTCTACGAGCGGACACTCCACCGGTGAAGTTTCTAACCCTTGCTCAAATGTGCCAACCACCAAGTGTATCACCTTGTGCACATGTGTTAGCATATTTTCACAAATATTTTCAAGGGTGTTAGCACTCTACTAGATCCTAAATGTATATGTAATGAGTTAGAGCATATAGTGGCACTTTGATAACCGCATTTTAATATGAGTTTCACCCCTCTTAATAGTACGACTATCGTTCTTAAATGTGATCACACTCACTAAGTGTCTTGATCACCAAAACAAAATGGCTTCTATCATTTATACCTTTGTCTTGAGCCTTTTGTTTTTCTCTTTCTTCTTTTCAAGTCCAAGCACTTGATCATCATCATGGCATTACCATCATCATGTCATGATCTTTATTTGCTTCACCACTTGGAGTGTGCTACCTATATCATGATCACTTGATAAACTAGGTTAGCACTTAGGGTTCCATCAATTCACCAAAACCAAAGTAGAGCTTTCAATCTCCCCCTTTTTGGTAATTGATGACAACCCTTTCACAAAGATATGAATTGAAATTTAATTGAATCCATGTTGCTTGCCTAAGCATATTTACCATATGTAAAAGGATATGGACAAGTTTCATGAACCCCAAATGGTAGCAATTGCTCCCCCTACATATATCCTAAGAGTTTGGATTAAAGCTTGCACATATGCTTAGATAGGAAATGTAGGAGACAATATCTACCAAATGATGCTAAGGTATAAAAGATGGACCTTTGAAGTGTGATACCAATTAGAACATGTAGCCTAGTATAGGTGGCACTGATCTGACCTAGGCGTGGCGGCCATAGGCCAGCCCAGTGCGCGGCGCGAGTGGCCCAGACGCGGTGGCCACAGGCCGGCCCAGCGCGTGGCTCGAGCGGCCTAGGCAAGCCGACCCACGCGTGGCCTGCCCAAACTAGCCTGGTGGTTTGGCAAAAATGACCCTATGTTTCTATCTATTTAGTATTCTACTGTTCATGCGAGTCACGTACTTTGCACTAAGAACCCTGTATAGTTTCTATTTACCTTCTCACCTTTTCTTCTTCTCCCTTCGATATAGAGCAGAGGAGGGGGATAGAACCGGTTGTTGTTCTGGCCATCGGGCAACCAGTCAGCGGTGAGGGCGAGCTGCATGGCCGCATGGCAAGGCGATGTCTAGCTACACCCATGACAGATCATAGCTCGACCCATAGCAGCCCATGGTGGCCTAGCCACGGCAGCTAACGACCGTAGGCGGACACGGCAAGCGAGAACAGCACAACACGGGGATAGAGCGGCGTGGCAACGCGGGCTTGGTGGTGGCGGCATCGTGCGGTAGTGATGACACGATGGTAAGGCTATGGCATGGTGGCTAGCGAGGGCTAGCCCCTTTGGCACCGGGTGGACCTAGCGCTCCCCCGACTAGGCAATGCTGTGGAGGTGGACGACAGTGGGGCGGCGGTGGAAACGACCACGACGGGCGCAATAGTGGTAGGGTGCTATGAGCTTGGACAACACAGTGGGTCTATGGCTCAGGTGCGCTGAGGAGCCACAGGTCTAGCGTGGACTGAGGAGCTCATGCACGCACATGAGGGGGGCAGGGCAACGACGGGCGTGAGGCGAAGCTATGGCGGGCGCGCTTGCGCTTGTAGTGGTAGGGCAGTGGGGGCGCTGGCGCGTGGGGCGCCGAGCGTGGGAGGAACCATGGGGTGCAAGGAGGAGCAGCGCTATGGGGGTCGAGGGGATTCTTGTGCGCCCACGAGGGAGGACCGACGACGGTGGCGCTGTCAATGCAGGCATGAGCGCATGGGAGGGGCAACGGTCCAGAGTAGACCAGGGGCTCACATGCGGGGAAAGGCCGACACCGACGGACTGGTGCGACAGCAGCGGCGGTGGCCAAGCATGAAGGTGGAGTGGCACAGGAAGACAGCGCTAGATGTGGAGCGCCATGGAGCAGTCGATCTAGCGTGGCCATGGGGCATGCACGCGCGAGGTGGGGGAGAAGATATTGGCGATGGGCGGGCGGTTGGCACGGCATGGCGACGTCGGCACAAGGCAAGCAGAGGGAAGCAAATGAGCAAGCAACGGCTCGACGACGTCGGTAGCAGTAGTCCAACCAACTTTCTTTAAGGCGCTCTCAGAGAAAGGACATAAGGGAGAGGAAACAACATGAGACAAGGCCTCCACCTAATCAAGAATGCAGGGGTAGATAGCAGAGGTAGGCAAAGACAAGACTGCAGCAGCAGAGACAAGCTAGGTAGGAAACATAGGTAAGACAAGCGGCATTGATGGTGCTGTAGGGTGAAGCAACGGAACTGGTAGTCGGACAGTGGCGCTTAGCGAGGACGGTAGCAACTAAGGCATGCCCATGCTACAATGGCGTGCTACTGACAGGGTGCTCCCACTAAGCGCTGCAAGTACTATGAGCTGCTAATGATGCATGCTATTTGCGCTATGCGCTGGTGGCTTCGGCAGCTCGGGTAGATGGAACGAACGACCGAGAGCGAGCAAGGAGATGTAGCTAGGGTGAGCGGCCGAGATCATTCGCTACAGTTGCTGATTCACGAACAGAGCGCCAATGACACGTCCCCAACGCGTTCTATATTATTATCGCATCTATAAAAAACACTTTTCAAATTGACTATTATTTATCAACACAAACTACGAACGGGTTTTCCATTTTTGTTGCTTTTCAAACAAAATTTTGAAACTAACAAACATCACAGCAATACTCGAAACAAACATACTAACACACTCACGACGTTCTTATATATATTTTTTCAAACACTACTAAAGCACTAAAGTTCGTTACTTGATTTTTTAAATGCAACAAAATCATGCTCTAAATTTTACTTAAGTACTATATACTAGTTGTGTCGTATTTTTGTTTATAAAAATTATTTTTTATGCTTAATCAAATAAACGAGCCATTCGCCATTTATTTGCTATCAAACATTTTTAAGCACCGGTCCATACGTCATACTAACTCATAGAAACAAAACATCTAGGAACTAATTAACCCGTTGTTCAGTATAATTCACCAAAATTGACACTTTTAAAAATAAGTTAAATTTTAACATCCGAGGAAATCATTTTGGTGAATTCTCTTAGGTCTAAATCTTGGTGTTAAGCAAGCTCGTAACACCAAAGGTGTTACAGTGAAGGTGAAGCGATCGGGGTCTGCTCAGTGACTGGCGTGGCCTATGACTCTGGAAGTATCACTGTAGGAAGTGGAGCCACATCTACCTCTGTCGCTGATGATGCAACAGACGAAGGGATCGTCTCTATAGTCCTGATAACTGGTGCAACTATGGTAGGGATAGGGACTTATAACTCTGGAGGTGTAGGCTGCCCTATAAGCTCACTAAAGGTAGCGCCGAGACTCCTAAAGACTGGGGTGTCCGTCACTAACTCTAAAGAAGTCTGAGTCGGAGTGAAGCCCATAACAATAGGGGTAAAGTGTGGACCCTGAGTTCTCCCTAGGTAAGCAAACCATTAGGACACCTGCTCTGTAGGTGAAGCAAACTGAGTAGCTAGTGGTCCCTGACTCTAAAGCCCATTGGGCTATACAGCTAGAGTCACTGAAGTGGTGGTGGCAGGCTAGCCAATCTGAGGTGTAGACTGTGGAGGAGCGGCCCTGATAGCAAAGAATACGTGTTGCATGAAGCCAAGTAACTGCTGCTGAATCATGAGCTGCTGCTGCTGCATGGCCTACTGCTGCCTCTAAAACTTGTCCCATCGAGCCTGAACCTAAGCAAGTGTAGCTATGGTCTCTTGTGCCTGGCATGCCTAGTCCAATCTTATCTGCTCAAGTATAGCTAGAAGAGTTGGGTCTATCTACGATGGTTGTGGTGGAGCAGAGCTGGAGCCACTGGCCTCTCTATCGTGTGGTCGAGGAGCCATCTATGGAATAGGTTGATAGTCATCATCAGAGCTATCACTCCAGTCGCTCTCTATCACATCCACCTACTGTGCATCAAGCTCCTCCTCCTCTATCGCTGCAATGCCCCTAATGATCTCATCCTACTGGGCTACTATCTCCGGGACCTTTGGGCAATAGCTCGACTAGCGAGGGGTCCTTGCACTACTATGGCAGAGCATCTAGGTCATGTTATATGGCGGAAACTCAGTAGTAGCACCTATATACTCTGCCATTGTCTCAGGAGACTTCTATGTAACTGCCTTACGAATCAAGAAAGTGATCCAATGAGCATACGACAGCTGACGGTGACCTTTGAAGCCCTCTACTAGTGTATCCTCCATCTTTGAAAGTATCACATCCCAAATATCAAAGACTGACTAAGACACCAGGTGATATACTAGCCACAACTAAATGCGAGTCAAGCCCTCATGGTAACCCATCCTCGGGAGTAGAGTCCTCCTTATAATAGCATCAAGAAGCCGAGCTATAGGAGTAAGGTCACATGGTGTCCTGCTCGATCCCTCGCCAAAAGGCTCTGTGAAGCAAGGTCTGACAATATCTATGGGTGACATAAGTCCACCATGAGGGCATCTCGGAGGCTCTGTCTGTCCATAGCACACCTCATGAAGGCGAATGGGTGACTCCGGAATCCTTAGTATCTCTCTCACCCTTGAGTTCTAGAGCCTATAGTCACGACCTCTGAATGTAAAGTGAATGAATCTGTGCCTTAGGTCAATCCAAAGAGAGGAGTTGAACTCATGAACCCATGATGGAATAAAGCGGCTAGTCCATCCAATAAGATCTGTCAAGCCTGGCAGATAGAAAAGGTGAGGATAGATCTACTCGCCTATAGCTGCAATAATAGACTCCATGGAGCAAACTCTCTGAGATCTGAAGGCAACTCCACTATTAAGGTAAACATTAAAGAAATCCTCCTATAACACAGTATAGAAGTTCTCTGATGCACGATCATCCCGCTTTGATGGAAACCAGTCCTCAAACTACATAAAGTGGAGCTGCTGCACCTGTCTGGCTGTAGCTGCCTACAAGTCAAGGTGAACCACGGGAGGCGGACCCTATGGTCTAGGAAGTGGACGAGAGCCCCTCCTCTATGTCTTAGGCCTCGACAACACCTGATTACATGTACAACTAGAGCATCAAAGCTGTGGTTGTGTTGCTTGCTTGGTCTCCTCGACCTGCTCTATCTACTGAGTACCCTCTGTCTACTCTGCTAACTATGTCTGTTGCTCTGTCTCCCCCTGAGGCAGACTCTCCTACAAAGAGACACGCCGTCCTCCAAGCATGATAGTCCTAGGTGGACTACCATGACAAGACTCAATCCTCTCGATAGTGTCCCTCTGAGTTGGTGATAGTTGATCACCTATGTGAACTCTACTCCTAGGTCCACCTCTCTCTGCTCACTCTATGGTAGCTACCACCATTGCTGCTCTCCCTATCTCCACATCAGTGAACTTTTGCTTCTTCTTTGTAATCGTCTTCTTCGCCTTTCCTTTTTCCTGAGCAGTCAGGCAAGGCAGAGGCCTTAGGTCCTCATCACCTAGACCACCACTGGTATTCTTGCAACATGCCATTGCTAAAGCTGACGAGAATTACTATCACTGATAGGAAACAATAGCCGACTGACACTCATGAGGCTTGGCCTCAATCCGTACTCACGGGCTTGGCTCCGAGTTTACTAACAACTGCCAAAATAATCACAAGAGCACCGACTCGCTACACAATAGAATAGATAGGATATATAAATAATCACAATATTCATCTAGAGGTGCAAAACCCTAAGAAGCAAGCAGTAGATAAGAAATTGAAGATGAAGGCTTGCTACCTGATGAAATCTGACAAACCGGTGACTGATCAGAAAAGGAAAGAACCATAGGGCACCATCGAAATCGGCAATGTAAGGCTAGGGTTAGGGTTCCAGTGCAAAGTGGTGTGGCGGCCAAGGAAATGCAGTGGTAGTGCAATGTAGGCACGTGAGGAAATGGATGGTGCTGGTGCACGGCGTGGGGCGCGACTGTAGGGGCCGTGGCAGCATGGGTAGGAGGCACGGGTGCAGTGATGGAGGAGCAGGGGGTGGCGCTGGTGCATAGTTGTGGTGAGGTAGTACGGGCGTGGGTGAGGTCAGCACAGGCATGGCGGTGCTGCTATGGTGCGAGCATGGTGGCGCGACTATGGAGCGGGCACGGTGACGCAACTACAGAGGTGGGCACAGGCACGGTGGCTACGCGACGGTGAAGTTGACGCGTCAGTTAGGGCAAGTGCGCAGGTGCGGATGATGACCTAGATGGAAACAAAGAAGACTCAATTTAAGGTGGCCCCCACATGATGGATAAGAAAAGGAAAGAAATCTAGATCCACTCAATTTCCACTGACTGGATGCACCGATGGCAATGACTGAACGCTGTCACCTGGAGTCCGGTCAACAACAGAGAGGTCCAAAACCCCTCAAGTTGAGACCAGACACGTCCGATTACCCTTGACCGGATGCAGCCAGAGTCTAGTTGATCTTGAGTTCGTCTTCTTCGATTGACCGGACATAGGATGAGCACTGTTTCAGCGTTCGGTCACTTCTGTGCTGCTTCTGTTTACCTCCTATGAACTGACCGAACGCTGAAAGCAGAGTCCGATGCAGCATCTGGTCACCCCTTTTCAGCAAATCTTCAAAGTTCCTTCGCGCTACCTATTTCCAATCAAGTCTCAACTTCAATAAGACCCAAATAAACATCAATTGGGACTGATGTGAGTGACCTCTCTCAAACCCTCAAAATTTTCAAAAATATTTTGTCTTGGGCTATAATTCTTTTTAAGAAAATAGGCAATAAAAGGGGAGAGGAACAACATTGTGGTCACATAATAGGGTTTTATGATCAATGGAAGCTTCAAGTGCTCTCCCTATTTGTGGAAAAACACAGTGGGTGCTCAAAAGATAACTGAAAAGAAACGACAAAGCAACACACATGCATATGCAATGCAATACTTGAAAGTAATTCTAGTTGCTTGTCAAGTTTGATCCAAGGTTAAGCTTCTTCACATGTTTTTCAGCGGTTATCTTAACCATGTTAGACAAGCCCTAAGTGCATTCCCAAAAATTAAACATATTATATATTACAATGCAATGCAAGAGACAACACAAGCTTATTTTCTAGTGAAGTTACTAAAATCAAGCACATTGAGCTCATTCCTCAACCGACAAAATGTAGCCTCATCTAGCCGTTTAGTGAAGATATCTGCCAATTGATCCTCGGTCCTTACACCTTGTAGTGATATATCATTTTTAGCAACATGATCTCTAAGAAAGTGATGGCGAATATCTATGTGCTTGGTGCAAGAGTGTTGAACCAGATTATTAGCAAGCTTTACTGCGCTCTCATTGTCACACAAAATAGGTACCTTTTCTAGAACTACACCATAGTGTAGAAAGTTTACTTCATGTAAAGAATTTGTGCACAACAAGCACCCACAACAATATATTCCGCTTTGGCGGTGGACAAAGCCACACTATTTTGCTTCTTGGAAGACCAAGACGCTAGTGATCTACTAAGCAAATGGCACCCGTCGGATGTGCTTTTTCTATCAATTTTGCAACCGGCATAATCCGAATTAGAATAGCCAACTAGTTGAAATCTAGCTCCTTTGGGATACCAAAGACCAATGCTTGCTGTGTGCTTAAGGTACATAAGGATTCTTTTAACGGCAACCAAATGAGTTTCCTTAGGATTAGCATGAAATCTAGCACACATAGACACACTAAACATGATGTCGGGCCTAGATGCGGTTAAATATAACAAGCTACCAATCATAGAATGGTAGAGAGTTTGATCAACCAATTTACCTCCCTCATCTAGGTCAAGATGTCCATTAGATAACATTGATGTCTTGATTGGCTTACATTCATCCATATTAAACCTCTTGAGAAGATCCTTTGTATACTTTTCTTGAGAGATGAAAATCCCTTCTCTCATTTGCTTGACTTGAAAACCAAGAAAGAATGTAAGCTCTCTAATCATCGATATCAATTCACCAAATTCTTTGTAATAATCTTCATTTGATGAACCAAATATGATATCATCAACATATACTTGACAAATGGAGATCTTTCCATCAAGCTTCTTGGTGAATAGTATGGTGTCGACCTTCCCAATGGTGAAGCCCTTCTCAATGAGGAAATCCCAAAGGCGTTCATACCAAGCTCTTGGGGCTTGCTTAAACCCATATAGCGCCTTGGACAACCTAGAAACATGATTCGAATATCTAGGGTCTTCAAACCCGAGAGGTTGATCAACATAGACTAGTTCATTTATGAATCCATTTAAAAATGCACTTTTAACATCCATTTGATATAATTTCATTTCATGATGCGATGCATATGCAAGGAGGATATGAATGGCTTCAAGTCTTGCAACCGGTGCAAAGGTCTCTCCAAAATCCAACCCTTCAACTTGAGAGAACTCCTTTGTAGCTAGTCTTGCCTTGTTCCTCACAACGATACCTTGATCATCTTGCTTGTTGCGGAACACCCACTTTGTTCCAATGACTCTTGCACCTTGTGGTTGCTCTTCAAGTGTCCAAACTTCATTGCGGGTGAAGTTGTTCAACTCTTCATGCATGGCATTTATCCAATCTAGATCTTTAAGGGCTTCTTCTACATTTATAGGCTCAATGTAAGAAATAAATGAGTGATGTTTAATAAATGAGGCAAGTTTTTGAGAGCGAGTCATTACACCCTTTGAAGGACTTCCTATGATGAGATCTTATGGATGTGCTTGTAGTAGAGGTGAATTTCTTCTATCAACCACTTGAGGGGAAGGTTATGGAGCATCAACATCTTGTGCTTGTGCCACCATTTGATCATGAGAGACATAAGTATCTTCATTTTCTATTTTTCCATCTTTATCATCATCTTGTGGCACATTTGATGAGGAAGGTGAATCAATCACTTGTATAACATCTTTATCATCTTTGGGCTTGATATCTCCAACCGGAATGTTCTTTATGGCCTCCCTCAATGGTTCATCACCTACATCATCAAGATTCTCATGTGCTTCTTGGGAGCCGTTAGATTCATCAAATTTCACATCATATGTTTCTTCAACCAAGTCTGTGGCATGATTAAATACTTGATATACTTTGGACTTTGATGAGTAACCAACAAGAAAGCTAATATCACAACGTCTTTAAAATTTCCCTAGGTGTTAATGCTTCTTGTAGATGTAGCATTTGCAACCAAACACCGGGAAGAAAGATACGTTCGGCTTCTTCCCATTGAGCAACTCATAAGGTGTCTTGCCAAGAAACTTTTGAAGAAATAGGCGGTTGGATGTATAACATGTGGTGTTGATAGCTTCCACCCATAGAGCTTCGGGTGTATTGTACTCATCAAGCATTGTTCTTGCAAGTGTAATAAGTGTTCGGTTCTTTCTCTCTACCACACTATTTTGTTGAGGAGTATATGTTGTGGAGACCTCATGCTTGATTCCAACTTTATCACAATATGCTTCAATATTTGTGTTGCCAAATTCTTTTCTATTGTCACTTCTTATCTTCTTAAGCTTCACTTCAAATTCATTTTGTGCTCTCTTGGCAAACTTCTTGAAACATGAAGCCACTTCAGTCTTGTCATAAAGGAAGAACACCCATGTATATCTAGAGTAGTCATCAACAATCACAAGACAATAGAGATTTCCTCCTAAACTCTTGTAAGTTGTTGGCCCAAATAGATCTATGTGAAGGAGCTCAAGCACTCTTGTTGTTGACATGTAAGCTTTGGTTGGATGAGTGTTTGCAACTTGCTTGCCGGCTTGACAAGCTTGATCCTTGAACTTTGCCCTTTGAATTATCACAAAATGTTATCCTTTCTTGACCATCTACTTCTTCATCTAGTGAGGTGAATATACGAGGATCACCAGTCATATATTGAGTGCAACCACTATCAATAACCTAATGACTTCCACCGATCTTGTAGTTCACCTACACATAAGAGATCAAGCTTATTGTTTAGGGACCCAAACTTGATAGGGGCCCTTGACTTTCTCAACTAGTGACTTTGTAACCCAAATTTTTTTAGGCCTATTCTTGTTGGGTGGACCTAAGAACATAACTTTTATTTTTCTACTAGAATCCTTTCTAAGCATGTAATGAGCATTGAAGGCAAAGGGTCTAGCATGCTTGGGCAAGGATTGTGGTGGTGGAGTTTGACACTTATGGGCAAAGTGACCTTCTTGTCCACATTCAACACATCTCTTTGGCTTATGCTTTGATTTGTGTTGTTGATGTTGAGCTTGAGCTTTCTTCTCTTGATGTGCCAAATACCCAATGCCACTTCTATCCATCTTCATTATGGTGTTCATGAGTAGCTCAGTTTGGAGATATTGGCCTCTTATGAACTTGCTCAAGCCGGTCTTGAGATGTTCTTTCTCCAACTTGATCTTCTTGTTCTCTTCTTTAAGTTCATCATGATTCTTCTCCATCTTGAGTCTCTTGTTCTCTTCTTTGAGTTTCTCATTTTCAAGAGCTATATCACAATCATGATCAAGGTTCTCTATCACAATTGTGTTGGTGATTGATAGTTTTTCAAGATCTTTCTTGAGATTTTCATTCTCATGCTTGAGCTTGACATACTCATCATAGTTGTCGGTCTCAACCACTTTATTGCCTTTGCTACTAGATCTTTGCTCAATGCTCTCAACAATTAAGTCATCACATGATGTAGCTATATCAATATTAACAACATGGTTAGTAGCATCATATGGCTCATTGGATAATAACTCATGAGAAACAACAAGATTATCATGATTAACCTTGAGATTTGTGTACTCTTCTTTTAGCATATTGTAGCTACTGGTGAGCTCATTATGTATCCCCTCAAGTTTATCATGTTTTTCTTTAAGCTCCTTTTTAGAGGATTTGAGCTCCTTGAGTTTGGATGACATAGTTTTGTTTTCTTCTCTAAGCTCAACACTAGCTTTTTCAGCTATGTCATATTTAGCTAAGAGTGAGTCATTCTCAAGTTCTAGCTTTTCATTTTTAGCTCTTGTCTTTCTAATGATTTTAGTATATTGATTTAGCAACTTGACAAGATCATCATAAGAAGGTGATTCAAATTCATCATCACTATCACTATTATCATTGCTAGCATGATCATCACCATTACTATCATCATCATTTTGTACCTTTTGTTCACCCTTGGCCATAAGGCATAGGTGTGTAGAGGATGACGGTGGTGGTATTGGTGAAGATAGTGAAGAATCAATTACAATAGCGGCCACCTTCTCCTTCTCACTTTCATCATCGGATGAGTAACTTGATGAATCAATATCCATGAGCCAATCACCAACAATATATGCCTTGCCATTTTTCTTCTTCTTGTGGAAATTCTTCTTCTTGCCATCCTTCTTCTTATATGGCTTGTTTTTATTCTTCTCATCATCTTCTTCATTACTTGAGTCATCTTTCTTGCCCTTGTACTTCTTCTTGTACTTGTCTTTCTTGGGTTTAGGGCATTAATGAGCTAGATGACCAAGTTCTCCACAATTATAGCAATCCATCTTTGAGATGGGCTTCCTTCTATTGCTAGTGAAGAATTTCTTCTTTTTACCATCAAACTTGACACCGTTCTTGTTGAGGTTCTTAAGTATCTTGGCAATTCTTCTCACCATGAGAGCAAGACTTGCATCATTAATTTCATCATCACTTGAGCTTTCATGATCAACTCTTGCTTTGCCCTTCTTCTCTTGGCTAGCCTTAAATGCCAAGTCTTTCTTCTTGGTGGAAGAAGAGCCATCTTATAGTGTGATGTGCATGTACATCTCATGTGCATTGATCTTTCCCAATATTTGAGTTGGTGTAGCGGTCGAAAGATCACCTTGATGAAGCACGGTCATAATATGCCCATATTTGTCAATGGGGAGGACACTCAAGATCTTTCTTACAACATCAGATGGTTGCATTTGTGTGAGTCCAAGCCCATTGACTTCTTCTACAAAAACATTCAAACATGAATACATCTCATTAGCACTTTCTTTAGGAAGCATCTCAAATGAATTAAGCTTTTTCATAAGAAGATGATAGCGTTCATCACGCTCACTCTTGGTTCCCTCATGGAGCACACAAATGTCTGACTATAGTGCATGGGTATCCTTGTGGTTCCACACACTGTTAAAAACATCTTTGTAAAGGCCTCTAAAGATAATGTTTCTAGCCTTTGCATTCTATTTCTCGTAATTAACTTCATCACCTTAAAGGTGTGTGGGATCCTTAGGTTTTGGAAAGCCTTGTGAGGTGGCTCTATGAATTCCAACATCTAAAGCTTCTAAATAGGCCTCCATGTGGATTTTCCAATAAGAAAAATCATCTCCCTCAAAGATAGGAGGAGGTCCATCTCCGTGAGACATCTTTCTCTAGGCGGTTAAGTCTAATTTAGCGAGCATGAGGCTCTGTTACCAATTGAAAGGATCAAGATGCCCAAGAGGGGGGGGGTGAATTGGGCTAATTCTAAAATTTTTTGCAATAATTAAACCCTACACTTAGTCCACTTCACCCCTTGTGCTTAAAATGTGTTTCTATTGTTCTACCATATAAAAGTTTTGCACCCTAGGTTCCAATCCTACTCTAGCATGGCAATTCTAGGAATGTAAAGATAAGAAATGAATTGCTCAAATGTAAATGCTTAAAGTAAAGAGAGTGAAAGGAACGCAATGATGTTTTTCCAAGGTATCGGAGAGTCGCCACTCCCCATTAGTCCTCGTTAGAGCACCCACACAAGGGTGTAGCTCTCTCTTGATCTGTGCAATGATCAAATGCTCTTTATGGGCTGATTCTTTGACACTCCGTCACGGTGAATCACCCACAACCGCTCACAACTTGAGTCGAGTCATCCACAAGCTCCGCCGGATGATCACCAAACTCGTAATCACCACTAAGCCATCTAGGTGATAGCGATCACCAAGAGTAACAAGCACGAACTCTCACTTGACCACAACAAGCCTAATGAGAAGGGTGGATGCACACTTGCTACTCTCCTTGCACTAATGAGGACCTTAATCTTGAATTCTTAAATCTCAATCACCTCACTAGGCTCTTGCTCTCCCTTGCACTCTCAAGGTGTTTCTCAGCTGAACAAATATACAAGAGACCTTCCTTGGATGAGGGGAGTAAGTATTTATACCCCCTTATTCAAGACATAACATTTGGAGGCTGAGTCAGCATTCTACGAGGTGACCGAACGCTCCGGTCAGTTATACCCACAAAGAGCCGTTATGCTCAGATCGAACGCTGACCAGTGTCCGGTCAGCACTGACTGGACGCGTCCAATCAAGAAAAATGCTCTCCAAAACCTTACTGATGTTGACCGGACGCTGGCACTCAGAGTCCGATCACTTTACTGTTCAGCGTCCGGTCAGTTACCAGATCCTGACCAGCGTCCGGTCAGCACTGACTGGACACGTCCGGTCAAGAAAATCCTTCTCTAGGACCTCTCTGGAGTTGACCGGACGCTGACACCTAGTGTCCGGTCCCCCTCCACTCAGCGTCCGATCAGTACCAGACGACTGTAGTTGATCAAATGAACTGACCGGACTCTCCCACCAGCGTCCGGTCACAACCAGACCAGCGTCCAGTCAGTCATTTGACACTCCATTCACTTCCAACTCAAAATCCTATGTGAATAAAGTTTGCTCCAATTGATCTTAGGGCTATTCCTGAGCTACCTAGTGCTAGGTTTGATAAGTGTGCACCATACCTAACCAACTAGACTTACCTAGGTCAAGCTACTAGTCCATACCCCTTTAATAGTACGGCCAAAGGAAAAACAAAGTTCTAAACTACTCTAAGTGTCTCTTCAACACCAAACGACACTTAGAACTAGTCCATTCTTAACCTTGTCGTCCATCATTTGAAAACCGAAACGATTTCCATCGACAAGGGCATGACAACCATGATTGCCCAATTAATTGTCATTACCATGACCTAACTCAAATTACCTCTGCAAAACACACGTTAGTCATAGTAATCCTGTGTCGTCATTAATCACCGAAACCCAACTAGGGGCCTAGATGCTTTCACACAACAACGAGAAAGAAAGAAAAAAATTAAGAATAACAATAAAACATCAAAAGAAAAAGAAAAGAAAAAAAGGAATTGAAAAAAGAGAAACTCACCAACCGAAACTTGGAATGAACATGAAAAACATGAAACAGAGAAAAATAATAATTAGAAAAGAAAAACAAATAAAAGAAAATACAAGAAAGGAGAAGAAAAATTAAAAAGGGAAAACTAGCCTTGCGATGTATCATAGAAATATAGCTGTATGTGAAAATCGTATGCGTCATAGAAGAATAAAGAGGCACAAAAAAGAGAAAAGAAAAAAAGAAAAAGAACTATATCTATATCTATACATATACCCATACCTAATAATAAAGAGGCAAAATTTCTGATGGTTTTTTTCGTTCATTCTTTTTTGTCCGTCTTCCTCTAGCTACTGAACAATGGAGAGTTTCTTTTATCTAGACTTATATATATAATCCATGCTCATACGAGTTAGAATAGTTCATGTATAGACCAATATGGAGTAGGAATCCTAATCTAAATAGATTCCTCAGATCCAGAGTACTCTAAATAGAACTCTTAATAATCAAATAGAAAAGAATAAGAGTTACGTTCTTTATTTTGCTCCGCTTTCTTTATTTACATATAAGTTAGAATAGAACGTATTTAGATGAATATGGAGTAGGAATCCTAATCTAAATAGATTTATCAGATCTGAGTACTCTAAATAGAACTCTTAATAATCAAATAGAAAAGGCTCCGCTTTCTTTATTTAGTTATATGTCAAAAGGGAGGCAAAAAAAAAAAAATCACGTATATCCTGTTTAGAACATGGAGTAATCTCCGAGTTTCTTTCTAGGCGATTGAAAGCAGGTAGCTTTCTTTTACCTACTGTTTTTAGAAAGGGTTACCTAAACTTACAGGAACAATTTTGAGTTTACCATACGAAGTTCCATGTTAAAAAAACGGCATGCTTCCCGTGGCCCAGTGTATCATTCTTTTTTAGCAACTCAGTGTATCAGAGTCTCTTTTTTTTTTTAGAAACACCCAGTGTATCAGTCAAACAGTGTTGTGTTGTGTTAGAATTTGGCCCGTGTAGTAGAATTTGGCCCAGCAACTAAATGGCCTATAGCCACGGAGCAACAAACGGATCAAATTAAGATGTTTATTACTTTAAAAACAATAAGATGGTTATTACTTCAAAGAAAATTAAGATGGTTAAAGCTTGCATCCCATCTTCCCTGCCTATTTTACCTTACTGATCCATTTCTGATCACCTTAGCCAGAAGGATATGCATAAATTTTGGGAAGTACTGCTAAACTTATTTCTTGTTGATACCCCTTTCAAATTATAAATGTTTAATCCTGTCTCTATATTTTTCTGTTTGTGTATGCTGAGTTGTCAAGCTAAATTAGCATTGTAACTAGCACATTGGCAGTTTTATGCATGAGGTGTTGTTTCTTCTAATTCGTGATTCATACAATCTTGTCCGACTGTCACTTTTAATTAATTCACTCATTCCGAGTTCAGTTTTTGGTTTGTTAGGTTGACAAACCGGCAGTGATACTATATGTTGGAAGCAACTATGGCAGTGATTGGGGTTTCAGCCCGACTTGTAGCGCAACGAGGCTCACTAAAGGAAGACACAAACATATTTAGATATATAGTTATCTTGAATTTATTTTGTGTTGAACTTTTAGACTCGAACTCCGGGTGCAGAACGATAGACTGAGGCCCCGTTTAGTTCCGAAAATTTTTGGCTTTTGGCTACTGTAGCACTTTCATTTTTATTTGGCAAAAATTGTTCAATTATGGACTATTTAGGCTTAAAAGATTCGTCTCACGATTTCTCGACTAACTGTGTAATTAGTTTTTTTTTTCGTCTAGTACTCCATGCATGTGCCGCAAGATTTGATGTGACAGGGAATCTTGAAAATTTTTTGGTTTTTGGCTTGCATCCAAACGGGGCCTGAGACAACATACATGTATAATAATATAGATATATCACGCCGTACCATCATTGTTATTTTCAGTTGTTTGATTTGATTGATTGATTGATGCTCATCAGGCGCATTAATTAAGATTCAGATGCAATGAGCGGCAGCATGGTGTACTGGTATGACCTCGTGACGTTGAAGAGAAAAGGCAGCAGGCATGAGCATGACCATGACCAACGCGACATCGTGGTGCGCATGCCAGACAACAAGCGTGGCGTGCGCCGCACAAACGGCACTGTGCTAGCAGCCGGCGGCGGCCTCCGCATCGTCGACAGGAGCACCTTTCGCCCAGGCGACATCATTGCATATATAAGAGTCGGACGTCGGTGGCCAGATCGAGGTCATCACGGGAGTCTCTAGGGCGCTTGACCCGGTTCGCTTTGAAGACGGACGACTCCGACAGCAGGGTGTCATGTCTAGGCCATCGGAGTAGCTTCGCCGCGACACGGGGCTCGTCTTGTCTACCCCGTGGCTCGGCAGGGTCGCTTAGGTGTCCCTCCATGTGGACGTGGCGTTCGACGACGGCGCATTTTGCACACTCACCAGGGAACAACGCAAACTGGTAGGAGCCTAAGCAAAGGAGGAGGACAACTAAAAGCACGACATGCGGAGCAGCCGGCAGACGAACAACGTCTTAGGCAGCGCGCCACTCCCAGTCCAGTCTCCCTGGCGTTCCGATGGATTAAAGGCTACTGAAAGCCAAGTCGCATCAAAGGCACCGTCTCCAGAGCATACGGCGCCAGCGCGCTCGTGCATTGGGTCGCCTCCATGCATCTGGGAACCAACAAGACGCTTATCCGCATGCTGCCACATTGTTCTGACCCAGGCTGCCTGAAGACACTACGTGCGTATTGCCATGGCCACATCCGGTCTCCCGCAAGAGCATTGTGCCACGGTGTAGTGCCGGCACAGTTTCGCACTGTGGCCATCACGCTATCGGGCTAGGCTGCCTAGCCATGGTCAGTGACACCATGCGCACGTGGTGCCGTGGCCGCAGGTTCGAGCCACCTCGCAGTGGCCGTAGTGTCTCGCGTGCGGCTCTGTTGTACAACCATGATCGTGCCGCGTGCAACATAACGAATTATGATCCTTGTAATACACGGGCATATCTGCTAGTATATATATATATATATATATAAAAGAGAAACACGCATGCACCCGGTTGGAAACGCTAGCAAGCTCCAGTGGCTCGCAGCGCCCCGCGCAGGTGGGCCGTGCTCGCTCGTGTACATGGGCCGCGGCGTGCTGCTGTCCGACTGGGTCGGCAGCGACGGGTTCCGCCGGTCACCGGCCGCCGGCTGTTACTGCAATCGGGCCGCACGAAGAAGTGGTTGGGCTCGCGCCGTACCGCTTACTCTGGGCCCAACTACACACACGCATTCACGGCCCAGGAGCAACGGCAATTGTGGTACGCAACGCCGCATACACGTCGCCCAGGCCCAAAGTCCCACGCCGCCGGGAAGAAGGTGCCGGCTCGTCACTGGCGTCGCCGGGCTGCCGTCACCCTAGCCAACCGGCTGAACAAAGATTTAATACTCAGATTGATTGATGACACACGCAAGCGCGCTGGTTGATTTATTTTCGCTCAACACCAGTTCGTTATTACAAACCCAGCTCTGCATTTCGGGATGGGCAACCGCATACGGATCAGGCGACGCGGCGGCACAGCGTGAGCCCGTCGGCGATGGCGACCTGTCAGACGTGCACGCGGGGATCGGCGGCCATGGCCGCGTTGAACTCCCTGGTGGCCGCGGCGAGCGCGCGGTCCCGCTCGGAGAGCGGCTCGTCGTCGGGGGACGCGGCCACCGAGCCGCCCCACAGCGTGTTGTCGTAGGCGATGAGGCCCCCGACCCTGACCAGCTGCAGCAGCCGCTCGTGGTAGTTGAGGAAGTTCACCTTGTCCGCGTCCACAAAGGCGAAGTCGAACCTGTCCTTGTTCCCCTCCTGCAAGACAAAATCGCAGCGGCCGGCATCATCTCTGCACCGCGAGAACATTTGCACATGGATGCGGTTCTGTGTAATTTCTCTTCACCTCGGCCACCATCTGGTCCAGCACGGGCAGCGCGAGCCCGACGCGGAAGTCGATCTTGTGCGCCACGCCGGCCTTCTCGGTCACCGGCGATCCTATCTGGTCGTAGCTCTCGCGGGTAACGTCGATGGCCACGATCTGCCGCGCCAGACACGGCGACCAAGGATACAATACAACAAGGATCACGCCGCGCGCGACACCAAACAGTCAAACACAAACAAATTGCAAAGTCGCAGTGAAGTGGCCACGCACTGACCTTGCCATCGTCAGGGAGGGCGAGGGCGGTGGCGAGCAGCGAGTACCCGGTGAAGACGCCGACCTCGACGGCGTTCTTGGCTCCGAGCATCTCGATCAGGAGCCCCAGCAGCTGCCCCTCGTCCGGCGACGCCGCCATGCCAGCCCTGCAGCGCTTCACAGCGCATCCAGACAGACGTCAAACACATACCGTGCAAGAGGCGCTCCGAGCGCAGGCGAACGCACGGAACGAGCAGCTAGCGGATCCGTGGGCGTGACTCACATGGGGTGGGTAGCGGTGGCGACGCGGAGCTCCCGCAGACAGTCCGGCTCGCGCGGGAACACGGTGGATTCCAGTATGTACTAGACGAAGCGAACCAAGGTAATCGGTGAGCGCCGCACGGACGAGACGAGCAGTGGGATGAAACATTGCTTGGTGCTTCGGATGGGTTACCTCGTATAGTGATTGGCTCTTGAGGAGGGTGTTGCTGTGGAGGCTGCTCCCGGCAGCCGTCTTGCTGCCTTCTCCAACGCCGGTGGAAGCCATCCTCCGACGGAATCGAAGGTTTTGCTACCCGGCGATGTTGTTGCGGGGAGGTCGGAAGGAGTTGTTTTGTTGTGTTCAACTTGCCGGCCGCGGAGGGTAGGCCATCATTCTATAATACTCCTAAATTTCTTTTTTTGAGGGAATTCTATACTCCTATAAATAGAAGAAACGTGCGGGCCTCCACCAGATGGGATTGGGCTGGGCTCTGAACTGTAAGGCAACTTATGTGACATGCATTTTATGGTCCGACAGGCCCAAAGGACCGAAAGGCGCGTGTACTCGTCTGGACAGTCAAAACCGTAAACACACGCTCAGAGAGACTGAGCACCACACCAGGCAAAAGAGATGTGTTCTGTCACAACTTGCTCATGATCGAGAATGTGAGATGCTCCCTCCTGCGTTAGGGTACTGCAGCAGGAAACGGCACGCCGAACAACCTAGGAGCCATGCCAATTCTGTGAGGGTAGGCAAGGCAAGGTGTCACAATAGCCTCATTTGCATCACTGCAATTTGCATGGCAGATGCAAGAACAACAGTACAGGCTCGTGGTCATGAGTACAGTCTGAACTTCTGAAGGCCGGGCAATGGCGCCTCATTACATGGTCAGTGCTCACTGGAAATCCTTTCTGCTAACCAACAGATCGAGGAGACGATGGATCCGAGAGTCACACGCACTGCATTCTGTCCATGGTATTTATGCCGGGCCATGTCCATGGCTGCCGCTAGCCTGCCTGCCTGCTGGCACTAAGGTAGGAACCTTGATCGGTACCTCTGGGCATGGAACGTGACTTCGTGTGCTCAGCGAAGGGAGGCCTTCAAGATGGAGGTGGTCTACTTCGAACCGTGCAGGACGTCAAGGAGAAGCTCCAGAGCCGCCGAGGCTGGCCCGCGGCCGTCCCACGTCGCGCTCCCACAACGGCGCCCTGCTAGAGGACGGACAGTCGGCGGCGTCGGCGTCGGCAGGCAGCGCAGCGGCAATCGAGCGGCACCTGGACGTCGTTGGAGGGCTCCGTTATCCACGTCGCCCTCCTCGACGGCGCTCGGCACAGCAGCAGCATCCAGCAGCAGAACAAGAGGACGGAGAGAGCAAGAGGCGTGGCGACGCCGCGCCGCCGTCGCCGCCGCTTCGGGTGACCGTCGTGTCGCGGTGCGGCGAGGGCCACGTGGAGGTGGCCGTGGGCGCGCGCGCCGCGGTGTTGGTGCTGCGCGCGGGGCGGGGGCGCCCGCGCCCGCGCGACGGCGCCTACTTCTTCATACATGGACAGAGCGTGATGGACGAGTCGCGGTCCTTCGAGTGGCACGGTGTGGCCAGCGGCAACGAGGTCGTCGTGTTCGACGGCTCCGTGACGAGGAACCCCGCGTAGACTACTTGTGGTTTGGCCGGCGGCGCGTGCACACGTGCCCGCCGTCGCTTACGACCGGTGTAAACCGCTGCGCGAGCACTTCTAATTTCTGACTCGTGGTTCGTGAATCGTTATATGACAAAATGCACCTTGATTCTTCTGTGCCCTATGGACCGTTAGCCACACGTTTACCGGTTCAGTTGAGTCGACCACTCACTAGTCTTATTGAGCATCCGCTAGTGTTGTCGAGCACCTAATGGCTATGCCGACCACGAACCAGCGTTGTCCGTCCCTACACACTATAGTTAGAGGTTGGAGAAAAGGGATAACAGAGTATACACACAGTACAGGCACCAGCGTTGGCCATAGCCCCGTATAGGAGATGGCAAAACTGAACTCTCTTTACTGAGTTGTCGTGGCATTCTATTTATACAACTCTATCCATCTAGTCTTAATATAGCACACATGCTGCAACAGTAACTAGATAACACAACAGGACTAACTTCTGCGTCTGTCCCTGTATGTAGCTACAGTGCGGTAGGTGAGCCGTTCGACGCCTGCCTCTGCAGCGGCTACAGTACCATAGCAGGAGGTCTTTTCGGCGCCACCTTTCCCTTGCTGTGTGTTCACACAAGGAAGTAGTAGATTATTCTAACAATTCTTTCCTTAATCCTATTGCTATTCCTTGTATCCCTCCATGCCGATCATCTCCTTCAGCTCCGTGAGTCGAAGACGTCCGAACGGCTTGGTGAGGACGTCCATGATTTGCCGACCAGTTTCGACGAACTCGATGACGATTTGCCCTCCATCGACACAGTCCCTAAGGAAGTGGAACTTTACGTCGATGTTTTTGCTACGGTCGTGCAGAACCGGATTCTTCGTGAGGGCGATGGTGGGCTAGTTGTCCACCATCAGTGCTGGTGGGTGAGCTTCCACGTCGGTCAGCTCGCCCAGCAGCCGGCGCAGCCACACAACTTGACACGCCGCTGTGGCCACCGCTACGTACTCTGCCACGCACGTAGATAGCGCCACCACCTTCTGTTTCAGCGACAGCCATGAAATTGGGGCCGACCCGAGAAAGACGAGCACGCAAGAGATGCTCCGTCGTCCGTCGATGTCTCCCGCCATGTCTGGATCACTGAACACAGTGAGATGCAACCTACTCTCGCCGGCCTTGGAAAAAATGATCCCTTGATCCACCGTTCCCTTGACGTAGCGCAGTAGCCGCTTTACCGTAGCCTAGTGATCCTCTTTGGGATCATCCATGAAGCGACTGACGTAGCCCATGGTGAACGCAATATCCAGCCTCATGTGGACTAGGTAGCATAGACCGTCGATGATGCTCTGGTAGAGTGTTGCATCCACCTTCGCCGCGGTATTGGCCTTCGGTAGCTTCAGCCGCTCCTCCATCGGAGTCACGCATGGCTTGTACTCAGCCATGTCGCTCCGCTTCAACAACTTGGAGGCATATGCGCTCTGACCGAGCGTGAGTTCCTCCTTTCCCTGTCTCACCTTAATGCTGAGGTAGTAGGAGAGTGAGCCGAGATCGCTCATTCGAAAACAAGCCGCCATCTCGCGCTTGAAGCCGTTGATGTCCTCCGTGCGCGCGTCGGTGATGATCAAGTCGTCCATATACACGTCGACAACGGGCTCCTCCTTCTCCCATCGCCGCGTGTAGAGCGCGTGCTCGGTTGCGCACCGCTGAAACCCAATCTCACCCAGCGTGGCGTCAAGCTTGGCATTCCATGCTCATGGGGCCTGCCGCTGCCCATAGAGTGCCTTGCGTAGTCAGAGCACCATGTGCTCCTCTCCCTTGATGGCGAAACCTGTAGGTTGCCTGACGAAGACCGTATCTGCCAGCTCGCCATTAAGAAAGGCCGATTTAACGTCTAAGTGATGGACGCGCCAGTCCTTTGCTGCTGCCAAGGCTCCATGTGCGCTACTGGCGCAAAGACTTTCTTGAAGTCGATGCCCTCGTGCTGAACAAAGCCTTGGGTGACGAGGCGCACCTTGTGCTTTATAATGGCGTCGAGCTCGTCCCGCTTGACCTTGTACACCTACTTCAGGCTGATCGGATGGCATCTTGTTGGTGGATCGATGAGCTGTCATGTCTCGTTTTCCTCGATCGCCTTTATCTCCTCCAGCGTCGCCCGTCGCTAGTTTCCGTCGCGCTCCACCAACTCAGATGTGGGTGGTTCCTCTGCACTGACGAGCAGCAGCTCTTGGTCATTGAGCAGCCGACCAGCCAGTCCTGAGGGTCCTGTGCCACCGACGATGTCGTCCAGCCTGCGGAACCGCACCTCTTCACCTTTGTGGAAGGCATCCACAAACTTAGTGATGTCACTTGGAGGTAAGGCGGACTCAATCAGTATTGATGGAGTTCTCTGTTCCACCAGAGTGCTCCGCATAGCACTTGGAGTGCTCGGCACCACTGTAGGAGTGCTTAGCCTTAGTCTTGGAGTGGTTCCTTAGTCTTGGAGTGGTTGGCACCACTGTAAGACCTCTTGGCTTCGCCACTAGAGTGCTCGGCACCTGTCTTGGAGTGATCACCATCACTGTAGAGCCTCTCGGCACCTCCCCCTGGCGTGCTCGGCATCCCTCTTGGAGTGCTCGGCACTCCTCCCGGAGTGCTCGGCATCCCTCTCGAAGTGCTCGGCACTACCCCAAGAGTGCTCGACTCTACCGCTGAAGTGCTTAGCACCCCTTTCGGAGTGCTTGGCACCTCTTCCCCAGTGTCTCCACCACCATGGATGACCAGGTGCTCGATGACGAAGGTGCTGGTGAAGCCGCTAGCTTCCCCCATGCTCAGATTGGTTCAGTCCCAAGCCACCTTCTCGTTGAACATGACGTTGCACGAGACAAGCACCTTATCTCTATGAGGGTCATAGAGCCGGTACGCCTTGGTACCCTCCACATAGCCCAGGAACACTATAGGTGTGCTCCTGTCCTCTAGCTTGGTGAGGTTCGGCTTCGTCTTCTTGACGTGGCCGATGCAGCCGAATGTCTAGAGGAAGGACACGCTCGGCTTGCACCCATACCAAGCTTTGAACGACGTCTTGCCCGTTAGGGTATTGGTCAGAGCGCGGTTGAGGATAAACACCGCCGTGGTCACCGCCTCACCCTAGAACCTTGCCAATATGCCTTTGGCCTTCATCATGGATCAAGCCATGCCGACCACCATCTAGTTCCGCCACTCCACCATGCTGTTCTGTTGTGGCGAGTACGATGCGGTGTGGTGTCGCATCACACCCTGATCCGCACAGTACGTAGTGAACTCCACCGAAGTGAATTCGCTGTCGCGATTAGTCCTCAACGCATGGAGCTTCTTGCCACTCTCGGCCTCCGCGCGCATCTTGAACTTCTTGATCACCGCCATCGCTTCGTCCTTGCTCATTAGGAGTTGTAGCCACATGTAGCGACTGCAATCATCCATGAGTAGGAGGACGTACCTCCGACCACCGTTTGTAGCTGGCGTGATTGGCCCACAGAGGTCGCCGTAGATGAGCTCGAGAGCGTCCTTCACACGATACTTGGCCGCCTTTGGGAATGGTAGCCTCCTCTGCTTCCCGACTAGGCAGCTGTCACATAGCTCGCCTCTGTGCTTGATGTGGGTAGCCCTCGGACCATATTCTCCAGCCGACTAAGCGTGTTGAAGCTGAGATGTCCGAACTGGGCATGCTACATCCATGATTCCTCGGTGTGCCTTGCTGCCAGGCACACCAGCTACTCTACCTTCAAGTCGAGCAGGTACAACTGGTTTAGGGACCTCTTCACCTTAGCAAGAAGTCGCTGCTCCCGGTCCCTAATCCTAAGGACTCCATCTTTGATCAGTACCTTGCTACCGTGCTCATCCAGCTAACCAATGCTGATGATGCTGGAACGCAGCTGCAGGATGTAATATACATCCGTTAGCGCATGATGCTCCCTATTCTAGCACCTAAAGATGATGGTGCTGCGCCCTTGGATAGCCACCCTTGAGCCGTCATCAAACTTCACCGTACCGGTAACATCGTCGTCGAGCTCGGAGAAGGATGCCTTGGAGCCTGTCATGTGGTTGCTGACACCAGAGTCCAGATACCACC